>NC_056732.1:591704203-591726703 GCF_019279795.1 Protopterus annectens
GGTATGGGATTGAACAGATTTCCTGACTTTAAATATAGTACCCGTTTCACTTTCAGACACTTCTTTATTACTAAAGTAATATTTCAAATTAAGTTGTCTGCAAAAATTCTTTACATCAACACAAAAATCATATTTGAAACATAATGTGAAGGTACATATTTTAAGCCTTTATTAAGCCTGCTTACTTCTGTGTCAGTGAGATTTAACTTGGTCAAGTTAATAATCAAATTACTATCCTCAGAATCAGAGACACCTGATTCATTATCTGGGTTAACAATCACATCAGTCACATTTTTATTATGTTCCTAAAGGATATTTCCATCTCTTTTCTTCCGATGTTTTCTACTACCTCTTCTAAAGGGACATTCTTATTCTTTGCTCTTTTATTAGATGGTGACATTATGTCTAAAATTTCACCCATATCATTGTCCGTGACTGTGCTGGGTGGGTTGGAAGAAAAGTCTGAAGCACTGGAATCTGCACTATGAAATAAAGCACCAGGTGACTTTAAAATAGATATCCTCTTTCGTTTCTCCCGTTGTGGTTTACTACTAGTCTTCAAACCTAACAGATCTTTTATCATGTTTCCATGAAAAAACAGCATTTGTTTTAAAGTCACAAATATCTCTATTAAACTTCTTTACTTTATGTGTTTTAATCTCAGTTTCAAACAAGCCCACTTCTTCCAAATATTTCTCATAAAACCTTTATATTCCACCTGACTCAAATTGTTGCACAACATGTAATGTAGCATCCAGCTTTTCATTCATCTGTAACAAGGAACTATCATAGAACTGAACTAATAGTTCAATAAACAGTTTGAGGCCGTATTTTGGATAGCGCCATTTAGATAGGAAATCATTATTATCTTTCCTACCCCTGGTTCAACATAGACCCACTGGCCTTGAGGCACTATCCCTGCCCCGAAGTATGTATTAAGCAGTTTAATATGCCACATCGTTGAATGATATTTTTTAGTTAACAGAGTTAGTTCTTTAAAGCCCTGTTCCATCTCAGAAACTTGACTCACCTCCTTTCCTGTTCCAGTAACCTGAAATACGTTACAGTTCCCAAAATACAAGGTATCTTTATCCACTGATAAATTCACTATAAATGCTCACAAATCACCCCCTGTAGCCATCTTAAACTGCTCGCTGTTTCTTATATAAATTTAAGGTACTCTAATTGAAAAAAAAAAAACAAAATAAGGGCTGTAGAATTTTATATATCCACAACCAGAAAAAAGGTGGCTCAACACTTGACCAAGTTAAATCCACAACCAAAAACAGTAGTGCACGTAGCCCAACTAGTGCACGGACCAAAACAAGTAATAGATACATTTTCAACTACCATATGATCATACTCAAGATTTTAAAAAGAAAATAGATTGAACGAGTTCCTGAGATTGATGAATGATGTACAGGTGACAAGCGAGACATATCTATGCACTCTTGACTTTCAATAGTTGCATACTAGTATACCACATAATGGGGGTATAGAAGCTGTGAGATATTGGTTGAGTCAATATGGTCAATATACAGGTGAACATAATGAGTTTCTTATCACATTGGTAGTTTTGGTTCTGGAACATAATGTATTCTACTTTAGGAAAAAATGTTTCCTACAAATTAGTGGTACAGCGATGGGTACAACTTTGCTCCTATCTATGTTGACATGGGTTTTATTCAATGCACTTTAATATATGGTGAAGGGAATCCATTTATTGGTCAGCTAACTATGATTACTGTTGGGTCACTTGGTGGTTCTGTTGACAAATGAAAAGACTTTTGTACTATATTTGAATGATAATGAATATGGTATTAAGTTTACTGATAAGACTGAGTTATTCACTATTGATTTTTGGATGTAAATATTGCAAGGCAATAGATGGTACTGTGATCACTAGCCTATACAGAAAACCCTTTACTAAAAATGCACTTGGAAGCAACCAGTTGCCATCCGAAAAATATAGTGAAAATATACGGCACAATTCCAAAGTTTAAGAAGGATTTGTAGTGATGACACTGAATATAAGAAAGAGGCAAACAAAATGACTAATAGATTTATTAAGAGGAGTAATAATGTAAGTAATATTATGGATATTAATAATGAGGCTGTGAGTTATAGTAAGGAACAACAGCTTTTGGATAATAGGTTAGTTAATAAAACATTTCATTCTATAATGAGATTCTTTTAGTACAAATACATATAAATGTAAACAAATAGTGAATAAACATTGGGATATTCTTAAAAATGATGTTTGTTCGATCAATGCTTAGATGACCAATGCCCTTTTGGTTGTGCAGGGGAAAAACTGTTGGTGAAATACTGGATGAACTATGAAAAGACTAAATAAGGGGTAGTAATAATTGAATATTGAAATCATTCATGTTGGAATTAGAATGTTGATTACTTGTTGTTTATATGGTATATGCCAATGTGACACTTTATATAGGCCAAACATCTAGGCCTTTTAAAACTAGAATACAGAGAAGCATGTTATGGTGCATGAATCAGCTCACTGTTTTGGGTATAGATGCTGTTCTTGGTAGAGGTATGACTGATAGTAAAAACATGCCATTAGAGAGAGGTTATATCACTATGGATCACTAATTTAGGGGCTTTATAGAAACCAGGGTTAAATTAACACTGGTAGCTTCATGTATTAGCAGAAATGTATTGTAGTGTTAGTTAAATGTTTTATTGAATATGAGTGAATGTAAGCAATCTGTACAAGGATGTTGTGTCTTGAAACCACTGATATTTAAAATGAATGTTTTATGATGAGAGAGGAGAGAGAGATATATATATATATATATATATATATATATATATATATATATATATATATATATATATATATATATATATATATATATATATATATTTATATTTATATATATATATATATATATATATATATATATATATATATACATATACATATATATATATGGACCTAGGACGTTTGCTCAAGTGAGCAAACAACCGAAACCCAAACTGCCGGGCATACTTACATGAACGTGCTTTTCACCAAAGAAGCACTTTTGCGTAAGTATGTCTGTTGCTGAGGCTGTACTATGGTGTGGGTAAGGGAAATTCCCCTTTCCCTCACTGTAGTGCAGTCTTGGAGGGAGAATATTAAAGTAGGGTTGGTGTGGGGTGTGCAGGGGGGCAAAGCTAAAATGTAAATGTAGTGTTTTATTGTTTTTTTTGTAAGATGCTTTAACGAAAGTGCTTTTTTTTTTTTACTTGAGCAAACGTCCTAGATCCATATATATATATATATATATATGCATATATATATATATATATATATATATATATATAGATATATACATATATATATATATATATATATATATATATATATATATATATATATATATATATATATATCTATATACTCACACACACACACACACACACATATATATGTAGACATATTTATTTTTATTTTATTTATTTATTTATTTATTTTTATTATTTTATTTTACATTTGTTGACTGGGATAGTCCAACTGGATACATGTCGATTTTCAGCGGAGGCCCGGGGAGAAAAGCTCCAAAGAAAGTAGCACAAGCAAAATTAACATAATACAATTTAAACACAATTTCCAGCCTCTGTTGAGAAGTCTAAATTATACAATCTATCATGCTTCTCATCTAGCTTACTAAATTACAACACAGTAGATTTTAATTAATAAAATAATCCTGGTACATATATATCTATAGATGTGTGTATGTATATATATATATATATATATATATATATATATATATATATATATATATATATATTTATGTGTATATATATATATATATATATATGTATATATATATATATATATATATATATATATATATATATATATATATATATATATATATATATATATATATATATATATATATACAAAAAAACAAGTCCAGCACCAAACAAAACAAAAATATGCGAGCCAGATGAATCTCAACAATGAAGAAACTTTATCTTCTCAGTAGGAACAGCCACATCATAGTGGCAAATACAGTGTTGAAAAGCAGCATATACAAAACAGACCGGTTTCGCCCCCTGCCGTTCTCAGTGTAGGACATTCATCTTAAAAACATTTATTTAAATATCAGTGGTTTAAAGACACAACATTCTAAAATACAGATTGCTTGCATTCACTAATGTAGAAGCACATATTCAATAAAGCATTTAACTATGTAAACACTACGATACATTTTTACTAATACATAGAAGCTATCAGTGTTCATTTAACCCTGGTTTATATAAAGCCCCTATATTAGTGATCCATAACCTCTCTTTTGTATCTAACAAAACATGTTTTTTTACTATCAGTCATACCTCTACCAAGAGCAACATCTATACCCAAAAATATGAAGTGAGCTGATTCATGCACCATAACATGCTTGTATAATGCACTTCTCTGTCTTTTACAATTAATGTCGCTAAGGTATACAGCTATTCTAGTTTTAAAAGGCCTAGATGTTTGGCCTATATAAAAATTATCACATTGGCATATAGCCATATAAACAACCCGGTCTGTACTACAAGTAATCAACGTTCTAATTTCAAAAACCTTAAAGGTATTTATCGACATGAATGATTTTGTGATAGAAACCCTCTTACAATACACACATTTACCACAGTTATTACTATCCCTTATTAGTTTATCCTTCGCATTAGTCTTTTAATAGTTCATCCTTTTGTACCATGAAAGTATTTCACCAACAGTTTTTCCCCTGCAGTAACCAAAAGGGCATTGGTCATCTAAACATAGATCGAAGAAAACATCATTTTTAAGAATATCCCAATGTTTGTTTATTATTTGTTTACATTTAAATGTATTTGTACCAAAAGTAGCAACCATTCTCATTGTAGAATAAAATGTTTTATTAACTAAACTATTTTCCAAAAGTTGTTGTTCCCTACTATAGCTCATAGCCTCATTATTAATATCCATAATATTACTTACATTATTACCCCTCTTAATAAATCTATTAGTCATTTTGTTTGCCTCTTTCTTATATTCAGTGTCATCACTACAAATCCTTATTAATCTTTGGAATTGTGCTTTCGGTATATTTTTAGTAAAGGATTTTCTGTATAGGCTAGTGATTATAGTACCATCAATTGCCTTTGTAATATTTACATCCAAAAAATCAATAGTGAGTAACTCAATCCTGTCAGTAAACTTAATGCCATATTCATTATTATTCAAATATAGTATAGGGTCTTTCCATTGGTCAACAGACCCACACCAAGTGCCCCAGCAGTCATCGAGGTAATGACTCCACACAGTTAACTGACCAATAAATGGATTCCCATCACCATATATTAAAGTGCATTGAATAAAACCTATAAAAACGTCAGCATAGATAGAAGCGAAAGTTGTACCCATCGCTGTACCACTTACTTGTAGGAAACACTTTTTCCCAAAGTAAAATACATTATGATCCAGAACCAAAACTACCAATGTGATAAGAAACTCATTATATTCATCTATATATTGACCATATTGACTCAACCAATATTTCATAGCTTTTATACCCTCATTATGTGGTATACTAGTATACAACGATTGAACATAAAGAGTGCATAGATATGTCTTGCTTGTTACCTGTACATCATTCATCAATCTCAGGAACTCGTTCGCATCTTTTATTCTAGCTCCAACCAATTTCAGTAATGGTTGTAGTTGGTTCTCGAGATACATAGACAAAGGCTCATTCAATGAGCCTTACCCTGAAACTATGGGTCTAGCAGGTGGAGAAGTTATAGTCGTATGTATTTTGGGGAGTATGTAAAATGTTTGGGGTTTAGGATCATCTACTGTAAGTTCGTTAAACAAATATTCACTAATAACACCCCTACTTTTAAATAGCAACAGTATGGAATCTATTTTCTTTTTAAAATCTTGAGTAGGATCATATGATAGTTGAAAATAAAACCTACCATCTCCAAGTTGTCTAAACACTTCATTAGTATATTCTGTAGTTTCCCATATTACTGTTGCTCTCGCTTTATCAGCTTTCAAGACTACAACTTCATGATTATTTTTCAATTGTGTTAATATCTTTCTCTCACCCATAGTAAGATTCATACCAAAATGTTTAAACATAGTCATTTGACTATTATGCATATCCTGTAGCACTCTTTCTTCAAACATTTTCACTCTTGGATGGTATGGGGGGATTGAACCCAGATTTCCTGACTTTAAATATAGTACCCGTTTCACTTTCAGACACTTCTTTATTACTAAAGTAATATTTCAAATTAAGTTGTCTGCAAAAATTCTTTACATCAACACAAAAATCATATTTGAAACATAATGTGAAGGTACATATTTTAAGCCTTTATTAAGCCTGCTTACTTCTGTGTCAGTGAGATTTAACTTGGTCAAGTTAATAATCAAATTACTATCCTCAGAATCAGAGACACCTGATTCATTATCTGGGTTAACAATCACATCAGTCACATTTTTATTATGTTCCTAAAGGATATTTCCATCTCTTTTCTTCCGATGTTTTCTACTACCTCTTCTAAAGGGACATTCTTATTCTTTGCTCTTTTATTAGATGGTGACATTATGTCTAAAATTTCACCCATATCATTGTCCGTGACTGTGCTGGGTGGGTTGGAAGAAAAGTCTGAAGCACTGGAATCTGCACTATGAAATAAAGCACCAGGTGACTTTAAAATAGATATCCTCTTTCGTTTCTCCCGTTGTGGTTTACTACTAGTCTTCAAACCTAACAGATCTTTTATCATGTTTCCATGAAAAAACAGCATTTGTTTTAAAGTCACAAATATCTCTATTAAACTTCTTTACTTTATGTGTTTTAATCTCAGTTTCAAACAAGCCCACTTCTTCCAAATATTTCTCATAAAAACCTTTATATTCCACCTGCGACTCAAATTGTTGCACAACATGTAATGTAGCATCCAGCTTTTCATTCATCTGTAACAAGGAACTATCATAGAACTGAACTAATAGTTCAATAAACAGTTTTGAGGCCGTATTTTGGATAGCGCGCCATTTAGATAGGAAATCATTATTATCTTTTCCTACCCCTGGTTCAACATAGACCCACCGGCCTTGAGGCACTATCCCTGCCCCGAAGTATGTATTAAGCAGTTTAATATGCCACATCGTTGAATGATATTTTTTAGTTAACAGAGTTAGTTCTTTAAAGCCCTGTTCCATCTCAGAAACTTGACTCACCTCCTTTCCTGTTCCAGTAACCTGAAATACGTTACAGTTCCCAAAATACAAGGTATCTTCTTTATCCACTGATAAATTCACTATAAATGCTCACAAATCACCCCCTGTAGCCATCTTAAACTGCTCGCTGTTTCTTATATAAATTTAAGGTACTCTAATTGAAAAAAAAAAAACAAAATAAGGGCTGTAGAATTTTATATATCCACAACCAGAAAAAAGGTGGCTCAACACTTGACCAAGTTAAATCCACAACCAAAAACAGTAGTGCACGTAGCCCAACTAGTGCACGGACCAAAACAAGTAATAGATACATTTTCAACTACCATATGATCATACTCAAGATTTTAAAAAGAAAATAGATTGAACGAGTTCCTGAGATTGATGAATGATGTACAGGTGACAAGCGAGACATATCTATGCACTCTTGACTTTCAATAGTTGCATACTAGTATACCACATAATGGGGGTATAGAAGCTGTGAGATATTGGTTGAGTCAATATGGTCAATATACAGGTGAACATAATGAGTTTCTTATCACATTGGTAGTTTTGGTTCTGGAACATAATGTATTCTACTTTAGGAAAAAATGTTTCCTACAAATTAGTGGTACAGCGATGGGTACAACTTTTGCTCCTATCTATGTTGACCTTTTTATGGGTTTTATTCAATGCACTTTAATATATGGTGAAGGGAATCCATTTATTGGTCAGCTAACTATGTGGAGACATTACCTCGATTACTGTTGGGTCACTTGGTGTGGTTCTGTTGACAAATGAAAAGACTTTGTACTATATTTGAATGATAATGAATATGGTATTAAGTTTACTGATAAGACTGAGTTATTCACTATTGATTTTTTGGATGTAAATATTGCAAAGGCAATAGATGGTACTGTGATCACTAGCCTATACAGAAAACCCTTTACTAAAAATGCACTTTTGGAAGCAACCAGTTGCCATCCGAAAAATATGGTAGAAAATATACCGAAAGCACAATTCCAAAGTTTAAGAAGGATTTGTAGTGATGACACTGAATATAAGAAAGAGGCAAACAAAATGACTAATAGATTTATTAAGAGGAGTAATAATGTAAGTAATATTATGGATATTAATAATGAGGCTGTGAGTTATAGTAAGGAACAACAGCTTTTGGATAATAGGTTAGTTAATAAAACATTTCATTCTATAATGAGAACGGTTACTTCTTTTAGTACAAATACATATAAATGTAAACAAATAGTGAATAAACATTGGGATATTCTTAAAAATGATGTTTTGTTCGATCAATGTTTAGATGACCAATGCCCTTTTGGTTATTGCAGGGGAAAAACTGTTGGTGAAATACTTTCTTGGTACAAAAGGATGAACTATGAAAAGACTAATGTGAAGGCGAAACTAATAAGGGGTAGTAATAATTCTGGTAAATGTGAATATTGTAAGAGGGTTTCTATCACAAAATCATTCATGTTGGTAAATACCCCTAAGGTTTTTGAAATTAGAATGTTGATTACTTGTAGTACAGACTGGGTTGTTTATATGGTATATGCCAATGTGACAATTTTTATATAGGCCAAACATCTAGGCCTTTTAAAACTAGAATAGTTGTACACCTTAGCTACATTAATTGTAAAAAACAGAGAAGTGCATTATACAAGCATGTTATGGTGCATGAATCAGCTCACTTAATATTTTTGGGTATAGATGCTGTTCTTGGTAGAGGTATGACTGATAGTAAAAACATGTTTTGTTAGATAGACAAGAGAGGTTATGGATCACTATGGATCACTAATTTAGGGGCTTTATATAAACCAGGGTTAAATTAACACTGGTAGCTTCTATGTATTAGCAGAAATGTATTGTAGTGTTTACATAGTTAAATGCTTTATTGAATATGTGCTTCTACATTAGTGAATGTAAGCAATCTGTATTTTAGGATGTTGTGTCTTGAAACCACTGATATTTAAATGAATGTTTTTATGATGAATGTACTACACTGAGGATGTCAGGGGGCGAAACTGGTCTGTTTGGTATATACTGCTTTTCACCACTGTATTTGCCACTATGATGTCCTATGTAGACATTGCTTACCCCCACGCAAACATGCTTAAACCCGCTTACTGCTGCTTAAAAGTGTTTACTCCCACTTACCCCCATGCTAATTTCTATTAAAAGAAAAGAAAAGGGTTGAGAGGAAACTGGTGAAAAAGGGGCACAAAGAGGGAAAGACAGTAGGGAAAATAGAGATGGGTATGCAAGATGTGAGTAGGGAAGGTCCATAGCTGCCCATTTCTTCTACAACAACAGCTGGGCATATACACTGATTTAGAGGTAGATTTGGACACTCATACCCCTGAGAAAGGGATGAGGACAACAAAAACACATTGTGGAGCCAATTAGACCAGATTACATGTGCAGTGGACACGTGTGCGAAATGGACAACTATGTATAGGGCGAGATTTTTTTGGGGGGAACAGATTGTCCTTTTTTTTAAGGTGAGAGTGGGATGTTGGGGAGGGATAGTAGGTATATTTGGAGAGGTAGGTTGGGTAGGATGACAGACAAGACAGCATAAAGGTGCAGTATATGACACATGTGGGGGGATAAACTCCTTGGATGGGGAGGAGTGTTTGGAAGTCGGAAGCCCATGAGCCCCCTAATGGAAACAGTGAGACTGAGGTCCCCACCCATGGGCAGTCACCACTGCACCTTCACGGCCCCGAAGGTGGCTGTACTGGGGGCTAGGTAGGAATAGCAGGCTGACCCTCTAGATGCACCATGTGTCCCTCAAGCTGGTGTAGCAGATGTCCGAATTCCCTGCGGAGCTTGCTACACACCAGATCCCAGATCTGATGATGGGTGACAGTATCCTGTCTATGCCCATTCCCAGGGGGGGGTGAGCCCCATCCCCTGAAGTGGTTCCACCTAAAGGTGGTGCAGGACCAGCGGATGAGGAGGTCCCGGGGTGGGCCCCAGATATTTTGGTGCCCAGTGCCAAGGCCAGATGAGGTGAGAGATGGGTGGGTCCGCTGCGACCGGCCTTCCCAAGCGTGCTATGGTGTTTCAATTTTATAACATATGTGGGTTAGTAATAGTTAACACATTCCAGAATTAGGTATGACAGCATGCATAGATATTCCCAATAAGCCAAAACACCAGATATGGAACAGTTGCATAGCAAACAGAACACATGCATATATGGAACCACAGTGGCCATTACAACAGCATGCAGATACATTGATGGCAGCATGCCACCAATGTGGGAGTATTTCAACATGACACATGCACAGAAATAAATTTAAATATTTACCAAACAATAGGACATATGTCTCAATAGTAGATTTAATTGTACACATACCCAGTGAGTTGTGTATTTAGATTATTGTTGCAGATATGGTGGGGAGGAGAGAAAGATGTCAATTAACAACTTGCATATCCCTGTAGTTCTCATTACTTTCTTAGTCAGTGCTGTAATTTGTACCTTACAGGTATTATTACACTACCCTGTGGCCTTAGTTTGGACAGTGGTATGTTTGTAGACACCTATATACATGAACTGTGTTTTACCTGCAGTATATACCTCTTACCTGGTATACCTGTGGAGGTATTGTTTGCTAACACTACCTGACTGTTTCTAAGCATATGATTCCAGGTTGATGTTATGCACATAACTTTCCATCTCTTATTGCACACACTCTGGCCAAGTCTTGACAACCTGCAGGTGAAGCTGGGACATATTTTGACTATTGCCCTTATAAACCTTTGGTGAGTTGCTACAATGACAGGTTTGCTTTCATATACATTTTCTGAATAGTTACGGGTCTGACAGTCAGTTATATGACATTAAATGCTGCCTAAATGTCAGAGATCATCACACTGATATGCCAGGGGGACAGGGTAACAAGTAGCAGATATGGGCCATTTATCTGGACATCCTGGACACATCTGTGCAGTTGAAGGGTATGATTCTGCATACAGCTTACTACCACTCCCAGGATTCAAACCATGTCTGTGTCTGCTAAAAATAAAACAGTGTACATCACAGTTGAGTGTGCTATATAGATTTTGTTGTGTATCTCTTCTCTGATTTCTGTCTATAAGTCTCCCGTGGTTTTACAATCTGACCTTGTAATTACAACACTCTTATACAGGGTTTCCTAGACAGTCTTATTTTGTAGCACTGTGTGGAAGACAGTGATGTGTAATATATTATTATTCAGAGACACTGCAATACTAACACTGCCATACAATACCAGACTAAACAGTACCAGTCCAGGCTTTCAATCTTTTATTTCTAGGCACAGTTTTCATATCTGACAGACCTGTGGGGGGAATGTCTGTTAACTCTACCAGAATGTTGCCACACATATTACCAGATTCCAAATTATTATGCACATACGTCTCACTCTGTTACTGCACACACTCTGGTCATAACTTCACAACATGGGGGTGGGGATGGACATACTTTGCTTATTACTCTCATAACAATTTGGTGAGTTGCTAGAGTGTCAGGTTTGTTCTTATAGATATATTTCTGACAGTTATGATGTCTGACAATCAGTTGTATGTCATTATCTGCTGCCTAAATGTCTGGGATCATCCTACTGATTTGCCAGGGGTACAGGGGGACAGGCAGGGGAATTACGCCAATGATCTGGACTTTCTGACAATATCTGTACAGTTGTGGGGTATGATTCTGCATACAGCTTACTATCAATCTCAGGATTCGAACCATGGCTGTGTATGCTAAAAACACAACACTTCACGTTTCAGTTGAGTGTGCTATTTGGATTTTGTCATCGATTGGTTTACTGTTTTCTGTCTAAGTCTCTTTCAGTTGCACAATATGACCTTGTGATTACAACAGTCATATACAGACATTCCTACTCATTTTATTTATGTAGCACAGTGTGGGTAACAGTGCTTAATACAACAGTACTATTAAGAGATTGCAACACTATATTACCATATGATACCAGAGTAAACACAAGCAGGCCAGGAGTTAGACCTTTATTGCCAGGTTGTTACCCTTTTATTTACATACAACCTATATGAGACTCTTCCTGCCATATTGTATGGTTTATTCAGTACATGCCATACACAATAAAGGTTTTATACTGGCAATGAACTTTCTACTACTTTTAGATTTATTTCTTATGACAGTACATGCAAGATTATTACTAATGTGCCTTGCGACACAGCCTCTGCAGCTTACACGCATGGGCGTCCTGATGCACAGCCTGCTCTGCTGCCACTGTCAATGACACAAGAGGAATATTTAGCCATACCTATCTATAATATACATGAGCTGGCAATTATCAAGCAGGTAGTAGGATGAGTACTTACACATGGCTGAGACATCACCCAACTGCCTAGCTTCTTGGATCCACTGATCCAAGAGCTCCCTCTTCCTCTTTCAGGTCAGCATAGTGATGCCTGACCTGCTCACCAGTTTGAGGAATGCCAGTGGAAATGGTGAGGTCATGGGTGAGACGGTCCCAGGCTTCCACTTTATATTGAGAACCCTGGTACTGGCCCTGCAGCAGTCTCTGCTCATGATCTTTAATGAGGCATCCTGCCATGACTTAGGACTCCTGGATGCCCCAGCACTGCACCCGGAAGTGCGATCCTTCTCCCACACCGGCCATAGTGCCTACAGAAGGAATCTGCAACCAGTTATGAGATGTATTCCCACCTGTGGGGTTTAAATAGGGCCAATTTCCCACACTTTGCCGTGACTGGACAGTTTTGAAAATGCTAAGCTATGGGCAAACCTGCTTACCTAAGGTCAGCATTGCTTAAAGGGGTATACCAATGGGCAGATTGATTTAGCTGGCCTACACATTGCTTACACGTAGTAAGCAGGGGTGTGCAACATTTAGCATTGCTTATTTTTAAATTTGCACACTATTTGCTGTTTGGCATTGACTTATCATTCATTACATGTTATATATTTGTTTAGTATCCGTGATTCATGTTTACATACACTGTATGGGGTCCTTGTGTTTATTGGGGGATTTCATCACTTTATTACAATGACACCTCACATCTGGACTTAATGATGTACTCCAGTTCACAAATTTATGTTATGTAGTAGGTTATACAACATAAAACTGTATATAGATTCCTTTCACTTGCAAATTGTGATTTTGCTATAGTGAGGATCTGTTTGGGGATACCTCACTTTTTTTTTTTTACTGCTGTAATGGCTTACTTGTTAACTGCTGTGACTATAGTGTACAAGGTCCTGGGTTCAAGACCTGCAAGGGCTGTTGCTGGGCAGAACAGTGGCTGTTGGATACAGAGTGTTTAAGGCACCTTTAAGCAGTTGTAAGTGGGTTTGCACGATGGTAAGCAATGCTAACTTCTGGTTAAATATGCTTACAGGGAGTTAGCTTCAAAATTGCTTAACCTGTGTGTGCATTGCTTACCCCCATGCAAACAGGGTTAAACATGCTTAAAACTGCTTACCTCTGCATTAATTTAACAGAAATGAAACATGACGTTTGGGAAAGTGGTAGATTTGGACACTGTATGGATTTATCATTCATTACACATTATACCTTCCTTTTGTATCCCTGATTCATGTGTATGTATGCTGTATGGGGCACTTGTGTTTATCTGTGGATTTTACCACATTATTACAATGACACCTCACATCTGCACTTAATGCAGTACTCCAGTTCACAAATATATGTTATTTAGTAGGTTGTACAGCAAAACAAATGTTCATAAAGTGATTTCACATGAAAAATTGAATTTACTACAGTGAGAATCGAACTGGGAATGACTGCTCGCTAAGTGAATGGTCAGATCACTACACTATTGCAGTACTGCTTCTATTCCGTGTATCTTGCTATTTATCTTCTTGTGCTATTTAAGCTACAGTATGCGTAGCTAAGCAATGGGCAAACCCGGTCACCTACAGTTAAATTTAATCTGTTTGATAAAAAAGTTCTCTGCTTATTGCTGTGGATTCCTAAACACACAAAGGAAGAAAAAAAACCACTCTGAAAACCAAATTTAAAAGTTAAGGTGAGCGCTTTCGTTTACTGCATTAAGTAAACTTCATCAGACAATACAAGTAACAAATGTGCTCATATTTAAATATAAAAAAGTTAATTAGAATGACATCATTTCCTTTTAAAAAACAAGCCTCCTATTAAAGAACCAAGCCTCCAAAAAAAATTATAAACCTGTTTTGAACCTATCCGAATGATACATTCAATAAACAAGATACAAATAATGAACATAAGCATGTACATGTATGTGTAACTCTATACATATATATCATCTCAATAAAGCCTTCAGTTTTAAAATACGTTTAATAGATATGGAGTCATTTAAACCAGGGGTAGAAAGGGCATTTAATCTAAGTTGCCAAATTAATTCCCTTTCTTCAATTTTCAAATCCATGGGTCCCCCTCTCACATTCTCATAGCTTTTTTCAATACCTAAAAATCTAAATTTGTGTTCAGGGAAAATATTAATATGTCTGGCTAATGCATTGTTTAAGTTCAGTTTATTAATCGCATAAATGTGCTCATAAATCCTATTCTTAAATGGCCTCCCAGTCTTGCCTACATAGAAAGCTGGGCATTTGGAGCATGTAGTCAAATAAACTAAACCTTTGGTGTTACAATTAAATTTGTCCTTGATGTCATAGGTCTTCCTTCTAATAATGAATTTACTACCAACTTGTATATATTGACACCAACGACAAGCCTGGCATTTGTACATGCCCCGATGGGGTTCGTGGCATCTTATATAAGCCCCCTCAATCATGTTTTTCAAGTTCAGACCCTTTCTAAATACTATTTTAGGACCATCGCCTACCTGCTGTCTAATATTGGCATCATCCAATAAAAAACACCAATTCTTAGTCAAAATAGATCTTAAAAGGTGGGCGTCAGTAGAAAAGGTAGTGATAAAACTCAAAAATACTTTGTTAGATCTCCTATTCTTTCCTCATCAATCCTATTAAAAGTTTCCTCAATGGGGATGCAAACAGTTTCATGGATAGTATTCACTTGGGGTCTAACACAATGATTTTCGTTTCTCAACAAAGGTGTAAAATGCACATTGAGTCTTTTTTACAGACACTTCACAAATCAGGTCGTTCACTAGTTTATTTGGGTAACCCCGTTTCAGGAACAAGTTTCTCAAAAAGAGACATTCCTCATTGAAGTCAGACTCAAGGGACACCATCCTTGCAGCTCGCACAAGTTGTCCCTTGACAACTCCCTTCTTCTGAAAATAGGGGTGGCAGCTTGAAAAATGTAGAAAGGAATTTGAGTATGTTGATTTCCTAAATATTTTGGAATTAAAGGTATAGGTTTCACAGTTCTTACTTAGATCTACATCTAAAAAGGAAATCCTATCAGTACTAAACTCCCATGTAAATTCCAGAAAATCAGTAAAGCTGCCTATATGTTTAACAAAAGCCTCAGCTGATGTTAAGTTTCCACGCCATAGGATAAATATGTCGTCAAGGTAACGTGTGTACCATACTGCTCTTTCTCGAAACATGTTATCCACAAAGAGATAGTTTATCTCCCAAAAAGCCATCACAGTGTTAGTGAATGTAGCTCCACAAGGGGAACCCATAGCTACACCGTTTTTTTGCAAAAAATATTTCATTATTGAACATGAAGAAATTGTAGTTTAGTACCAATTCCAAAAGGTATATAACTAAATCAATACATGTACCATCTATGTGTTTCATCCACATGAAGTCCCTGACCCATTCACACTCGAGATCTTGTGGGATAACAGTATATAAATCCCGCACGTCTTCTGAAAATGGAAAACTATTCATTGATGTTAAGAAGGCCCATGAATCTTTACAGATTTGCATTTCATCTTTTAGGACTAACTTCAATTTTGTGTCAACAAATTTGGCACATCCATATGTAATAGACTGCCTTCCGTCAATAATCGGATGGAAGGGAGGGTTGCCAAGATTCTTATGAATTTTCGGTAAACCAAAAATCATAGGAGTTAGGGGGTGTTCCATTAATAAAAAATGGTATAAATCCAGATCAATTCGGCCTTCAATGAACAAGTCATTAATGAATCCTTTTAGGCGTTGATACGCTCCATTCATTTCATTAAGAGAAATCTTAATGCAAGAATCAGATGCCAATAAAGAAGAAATTTCGATGTCATAATGTTCCTTGTCCATAAAGACCAGACCCCCTCCTTTGTCGGGTTTCATAACCCGAATATTGGCAAATTTAAGACCTGCCAATATATCCCTTTCAATTTTAGATAAATTTGAAAGTTGTTTGCTTCGATGTTTACCTAATACATTCTTAAAACCATTCTCACAAATATTTTCATATAGTGAAATTGTAGGGTGTAAAGGGGGATTGAAGATACTTGATACTCTGTGGTCATTAGTCAAACACGAGTTGTTACCAAATAAAACATTTAAATTCAACTTCCTTATGTACACTTTCAAATATATCAATAATCTAGCTAAATCAATGTGAGACGAGGGGACAAAAGACAAACCTTTGGCTAACACTTCTATTAGAAGTGGGTCAGGGCTAAAATCAGAGTAATTGTAAATTTGAAAGTCCCCTGAACTGTTTGTCAAAATATTGAGCTGTTTTAAGCTGTTTAATGAGTTAGCAAATTCATTATTCAAATCCAAGGAAACTACCTCCTTCTCCTGTTCTTTTTCTTCCAAGCTTGTTTTTGTTGTGGATGATTCTGTGTTCTCCCCATACCCCCTTTCTGGTTCCCCTGAAAACCCTGGTTAGAGACATTGTTACTGTTGGTGTAATTAGTTCTGTTTGCAAGTCTTTCGCTTCTCCTAATTGGAGATGAGTGTTCAACAGCCGTATCATTAAGTGAAATGTTACCATTATCAATGCTTTCAGGTATGTTTTCATTAAAAACTACATTACCTGAAAGGTTTGGTTCTACATTTCTATTTAAAGGTGGTAGTGGATAAGCTAAACCTTTAAGGTATGCTACAGAATCTCTGTGGATTCCTGTGTGCATCTGCACATTTGGCAGACATCCTAGTAACCCCCATACCTCTCAACCTCTTTAGGCAAACCATCTGCACAAAGCTTGACAAATTGTGGTACAACTACAGACATATTTTCATTATTGCTCTTATAAACTTGGGACAGTTGCCAGAGTAACAGGATTTGCTTTAATATACGTTTTTTGATGGATTTGAAGTCTGACACTGAAATGTATGCCATTATTTACCAACTTCAATCCTGAGAACATCCCAGTGATTTGCCAGGAAAAATGGGGTGCTGTATGGGCTAGAAATCTGGCCATTCTGTGATGATTTGTACAGTTGGGAGGTATGCAGTCTCCTATGAGCATTCTCTCTCATTGTACTTGCTGAGTGACACTTCCTGAGTGCAGTGGCATGGGTATTGTGCGAGCTCTGCTCTCAGACACACCCCCTGCACTCGTCCACACTCCATGTCCATTTACGAGCAGAGGCAGCACACCTTCATCACTATGCATGGCACACTGCTGTGCTGCCCTTAAATGGTCATTTCCGTGCAGGAATAACTTATTCCTGCACGGAAGATTAGTGAATCCCGGGGACTGTCTATACTGTGTGCATTATTAACTCTGCAATTTATTCCCAATGGCTATTAGAACTTTCTCATGCCATCTACATTTTAAAATCTCAATGAAAACATACCTGACAACAAATGGTCAAGCATTTGTGACACTTCCATTACTAAGACCCCTTAACATTAAAAATTTTATTCCAAATACAATTTAAAAATGTTGGTAAAAAAATTACCTATCAACAAAATGGTCCTGCCTACTTACCATTCCTTCCTCAACTCCTAAGCAGTCAAACCAAAAAATATGCATATGTTCACACTTTTACTGGAAGAATAGCCTGGTGAGAAGTTTCAAGTTAATTTTAACTGTTTGTATAAAACTTATTTATGCATTTAACGTGTACAAAAATTATGTACAATGTAAAATAACTCTGAAAATTCTATAGATGCATGTGAGCTCATGCTGTATGAGCTATATAGTGTATCCGATCTGATGATTATCTGTTAAATTATATTTACTTCAGTGTTATACGGTGTAACGTTTACCATTAACTCCTGCTAACTCCCTATAGAATTGAATGTAATGCAGAGATTTTCTCCTCATTCCTTCTGCAAAAAGGTGCTTTGCCCAGTTAGATTTTCATGATAATCAAAGATAACTAAGTGAGTAAATGGATATCTATATATAGTTGCATGTGCATTTGTTCATGTGTTTATGTATATGTATTTGTATATGTATATGTAGACATAAATGGAGAGCCAGACTTGTTTTCCAAACACTAGTGATTGACAATAGTTTATATAAGACATGCATCTGGAGCATTTCTCCCCGGGCCTCCGCTGAAAACAGGCTCTGTGGAACCTAGTCGGACATTCCCGGTCAACAAATGTTAAATAAATAAATAATAAATAAATAAATAAATAGTCACCGATGTGCAGCTGTGCAGCTTTTTCACAAAAGGATGAACTGACAGAAGTTTGGATATTTTTCTTCTCTTTGCGATGGCTGTCTCTCAATTGGTATATATATTACTAGTGAGGAGATATATACCTACACTTCAGAGGTTGTGGGAGGGCACTCTGTATTTTTTTATTCCTTAATGCTGCTCTCATTCAGAAATGTTCTATCACGTTTGATTACTATTGAGTGAGGTGATCACATGTGAGTTGAGCACATTTCTGGAAGCCCATTGATTTATGTGTGCTTTTCTCTTATCCAAGTACCATTCCCCTTCTCAGTATTAATAAAGATAAACGAGTTGTTATGAAGTGACAGCACATACCAGTTAGCTTATTACCCCCTTTCACCTATCACCATATGTGAACAGTTTGATCTGACTTCGTTATTGTAAGACAATGTCCTCATGGGTCTGTGCTGTGTATAACAATGGTGTACAGTCTATGATGCAGTTTTCCTTTTAAATAAAGTAAACCTTCTAAATGCCTTTGGTGCAGCTTATTGGTGCATAAGCAGCAATGCTTTGCACCTGTAACATAATAGCTTAGTCCCCTTCACTACAAACAACAATGTGTCTCAAATCGCTACACAGCTGATGTGTGTCCAAACCTACTGCCACTCCCACCTTGTGCCGTGGCATTACACTGAGTGAGCACTTCACCACTGACATGACTTATGTATTGAGTATTCATTTCACTTTGTGGTACACAGAGCACAGACTGAGAAAAGTGATTCTATTTGTGAATCACAAATGACTTAGTATGTCACATAACATCCCACCTACAGTGCTTGTTTAGCAGTACAGAAAGCATCTTAGAATCTTGCTGTATATATTGAGTAAGTATCACGAATCATTCTCATATACCAAACATTACACAAATATACCAAAGTTCTATGTTGATTAACAAGCTTTCTGAAGCCATCTATATGTCTAACTTACAAATTTTGCACCTGACTCGTACAGAGTGTACCAAATTTTCAGAATCCCACAGTTATTCCTTGTCTTATAGTTTAAGCACCAGAGTTACACAGCTTGTACCAAACTTAATGTATGAGTACAATGTTTTATCAATCCACTAGTGAAAACTTCAGAGTTACACAGCCTGCACCAGACTTACCAAATGAGTAGCAGCCTTCATAAATGCCAAAGGGAGGTTATACAGTGCATAACCAAACTTAGAATGTAGAAACCAAACTTTATTAACGCCATACAGAAATATTTAAATTATTTTCTAGTATTTTTCCTTTCTTGTGAAAAAGTAGCTTAGTCTTTGGAATTTCTGAACAATAATTGTGCAAGAGGAAAATCCAGCCCCCTGCAACATTTATCGGGGTAGCTCCTAATATACCATTTATAGACTCAGTTCAGTATTGTTCATTTTTTTAATTCAGTAAAATACAGTAATGAAAATGGATGAATTATCCCAGTCAGAGATTTTTTTTTTCCAAAATATTTGGAAGCCAATATGTCATCTACTGATTTATTAATAAAAACTTCTCATTCTCTTATCCTTTATGTCTTCTCAACTCACACACTGTTTTCTGCTGTAGTGCCCTTAATCAGCAGTCTAAAACTTCTGTAAAAAAAAATATGCATGTGTGCTTGTGTGCTTGTGTGTGTGTGTGTGTGTGTGTGTGTGTGTGTGTGTGTGTGTGTGTGTGTGTGTGTGTGTGTGTGTGTATCTATTTGTGTGTGTGTGTGTGTGTGTGTGTGTGTGTGTATATATATATATATATATATATATATATATATACATATATATATATATATATATATATATATATATATATATATATATATATCAATATATATGCGTGGATCTATGTCAGAATAGTTCCTAAAGGATGGAGAATATGTAAATATCCTAACAATGTTATGGAAGGTAGTGATTTTCACTGTGACTTATTAACTGCTTTTGACAAATGTGGAATGGAGGTTATGAGAGCAATTATAAAAAACAATGAGATGGAAATGGACAGGCTGCATGTTAAAACAGAACATTTAAATGATGGTATTACAGGTGATCTGGTTTTTACAATAGAAGATGAAAAAGCTAAATACTTTAAACTATTAAAGAATATAGAGATTAAATGCACGGAGGTGCAGAACAGAAAATTCAACAAGATAGAAAGGGATCTTAATGAATACAAAAGTAAAACCCACTACCCAAGACCTAAATACAGAGGTAGAAAAAACACAGGGGTTTATAATAGTCACAATTTTGAACCCAAAGTTAATGAGGAGGTGTTTTTTGCAGATGAAAACTTTGACACAGAATTCCCACCTCTAAGAAGGTCTGAAAGGCTTAGATCTAAAAACAGTACTGAATATTATTCAAAAAACTACAAGGGCAACCAGTGGAGACCTCAGATGAGGAATCCAGTAAAGTGGACTTAACTGATAACATAGTCAATTCGGGACACAAATGGACATACAAGGATTTTAGCATTTACAACTATTCTAGTTATCCTATTACTAATACTACTTTTGACCTATTTTCTAAAGGATTTGGTTTCATACCGGTACAGAAAACTAACATTTTTAATTTATTAGTGGACCTCAAACTATTCCTTAGGAAGAAGAATTTACAACTCATGTTTAATGGTAAAACTAACCAAAATGAAAAAAATAGTTTAAGATGAAAGAGTACCTTTAACCCCCCACTACATCCCCAACTAAAAAATTTTGAAAGAACATTGGAGAATACACTAAGAACATCACTAAAACAAAACTATGTGAAATATAATTTGACATTATCAGAAAAAACTATGTTGGGAGAAATATGTAATGATAAAAGCCTTAGAGTCATGAAACCTGACAAAGGAGGGGGGGGTGGTATTCATGGAACATATTATATATGAAGGCAAAATGATGGAAATTTTAAATAATTCAGAGAAATATGCTAGAACATCCATAAACAAGATCAATATAGCCTATAAGAAGATCCATTTGCTTCTTAATGACTTGTTCATGGAAGGTTCGATTGACTTAGATACCTTTAGATACTTGAAAGTAGAAAAACCCAGAGTACCATCTATTTTTGGAATTCCGAAAATACATAAGGACATGAACGATCCACCTTTGAGAGCAACAGTATCAGCCGAGGGTTCTGTAACTGCACCTCTTGCCAAATATGTGGATCTAAAAGTTAAGGAGTTGGTTACTAAAAACCGGAACATTTTAAAGGACTCTTGGGATTTACTAGGGAAGTTGGATCATTCACTATGCTCTAATGAATTATCCTTTGGGACAATGGATGTTATAGATCTTTTTACAAGTATACCCCATGACATTGGGATGGAGTGGTTCGAGGAAATGTTGGTAGAACACAAAGTTTTAACACACAACGAATTTAGAACTGTACTGTTACTTATGGAAATAGTGTTGAAGTACAACTTTATATTTTTTGAAGGCGAGTACTTTAAACAAGTGAGAGGTGTGGCAATGGGTGCACCTTGTGCCCCCACCTATGCCAACATCATCATGGCCTATTGGGAAAATCACTTTTTGTTAAACTCCATATATAAAGACCAATGGTTGCTTTACGGTAGATTTCTGGATGACCTGTGTTTTTTGTGGAAGGGTGACCAAACGTCTTTTGTAGATTTGGTCAAATACCTCAACAACACTACAAGCTTTTTAAGGTTTACATATAAATTTGAAAATCATATGTTAAACTACCTTGATATAACCATCACTAAAAACGAAAACCAATTTGTTTCAAAAGTATTTAGAAAAGACACATTTTCTAACTCCTATTTAC
>NC_056732.1:591731703-591771703 GCF_019279795.1 Protopterus annectens
CAAAAAAATGATGCATAATATTTATAAGGGACAATGTATAAGGGCTGTGAGGATGACTTCTGAATTTACAGACATGGTAAGTGAACTTGGATACGTTACAGAGTTGTTTAAGGAAAGAGGTTATGATCACAACATAATGGGAGAGGTAAATGAGGATGTCATAAGTGAATGGGGAAAGAGATTTGATCCATTGTTAGGTCTCAATAGGAACAGTATTGATGTGGCAAACAATATGAACAGTAGAAAGAGTTCTGAAGTATTTAGTAGGGCCTGTGTCATTGAATATGGACCACATACAAATAAAATTAAAGATATATTAACAGAATATTGAAATGTTTTGATGGTGGACCAGGACTCCACAGATATTTTAAGCTCAAGACCAAATTTTGTTTATAAAATGGGGAAAATCTAAAAGGTTTATTGGAAAGGGGTCCAAGGGACTTTGGGTTAGCCCACAGTACTAGGTACACTTCAAAATGCAGTTGCTGCAATCAATGTTATGTTATTAATGAAGACGAAGGTATTGTTCTGAATAACATTAACAAGACAAGACTTAGGTTTAAACAGGGCAATTGCAATTCGAAGTATATCATTTACTTAGCTAAATGTGTAGGTTGTCCAGGATATTATATAGGAAAAACTGAGAGGCATTTTAAAAAAAAGATATATGCACATCTATATAGTATAAGGACAAAGGACATAAATAACGCACTTTACAAACATGTTGAAAAACGAGGACCAGAACATACATTTAAATTTTCTATTTTGGAAAATGTAGAGCTGGATCCTAGGGGTGGAGAATTTAGAAGTTTACTTGCATACAAAGAAGTTTGTTGGCAATTATTAACAGATGCAGTGACATCACCAGGTCTGAATGACCATATTTCTATTAAACCACTTCTGTGTGCTAGATAATTTGTTTACACTATGTTCGCACACCCATATTTTATTGTATTTGTTATTGTTTTCATCAGATAGAATTGTACATTCAGAGATTATTAGGCTAGATGTACTGTTAATTATATGTTATATTCATCATTTTTATATCATGTTTATTATAATATTATTTACTTTAGGCTAGGTTAGCAGTGATTTTATTAAGGTTCACCAATGTTCATTCTGAACTGATCCGTTAGATAATTTGTAACCGGAGTGTTGCCACTTAAAGAGATTTGGCACCAATGAAATTATTTAAACACTTTGTACTAGTTGTTTGGACTGTTCTGATGAAGCTCACTTTGTTTGAGTGAAAGCGCTTAACATATTTCTGTTTAGATTTTAATAAATGATTTTTTGTTTTTACCGCGATTGTGGACGCCATCTGTTGTATTTCCTTTGCAAATAGTTTGAGACAGCATTTTGCATTGTTCTTTGGTTTTGGACAGTAGTCGGAGACGTTTCAATTCGCCTGGTTAGTAGACTTTTTGGACCTTTTGTACCAATTTGAAGGCAGTTCATGCGCCGTATTGTTGGTATTGTTTAGGAAGACGGCATTTTTGGTCCATTGCTGAAGTTCGGACAGCGGTTGATGGCGTTCTTTTACCACTGTGTTTTGCTTATCATTTGATGTAAGCATAAAGGTGACTGACAGGACTAGCTGAGACAAACTTTGAAAGATTCATCCATGATGATCGTTCTGAACACACCGGCATAATCCATGCAACTGGCAAATACATGGCTTAAAGAAGGTGGAAGAATAGCCTGCAAATACATATGCCACTGTCTCCTCAAATAAATTAAGCTTCTAATATCAGTTTGTTTACAATATTGTTGAGGAATATCAATGGCAACAACAAATTGCTAGTTACTTTGTCAGAAACACAAGACAAAACATACAATACAGTATCTGCTCTCCATATTTATACATGCAAAAATCATCATTTTTCTTAATTCTGTATTAAAAACAAACTGCATAATGGAAACACTTCATGCTAATCTCTTGTTTGATCTTTTTTCTGTTGCTGTTGTTTCCCTTCTGCTTCATTCTATAGAGCTGCCATAGTTTTCCTACCTATCATCTGGTTCCCCTCACCTTTCCAGCTGCCCCCAGACTGACCCTGTTCTAAGACCAGAGTTGACACAGAACCTGTGGGTGTCCTGTGGTGGGTCATGCCACTGGCTACTACCACCAGGGTTTTTTTTCATGTATAACCTCTTCTTTGGTACTGCCATTCCCTGTGGTCACCTGTTAAATCCATGGGCTGCTCCTCTCTGTGGGTCATGCCTGCCAATAAATTAATTCCTAGATGAACACCCTCCTACCAGGTATGGTTATGCCCATTCCTATCTGCCAGTGCATCAGATGCCCAAGCTGCTAATTGAACCCAGGTCACCTGAGCCATAGTTACTGAAATATTTTTCTACTCCATACTGCTGGTTACCACTTGTTTATTCTTAAAGCATATTACAAATATCTATTGCCATCATAGTAAGCCATGGTGTGAAATGCTGACAAGCACACTTGTAATAACAGACCAGTGATAGCTGCAATTTACCATAACAAATTTGGTGTTGGAATACATTGACTATATCATTTTCTTCATCAAAGAACTCAGTTCCAACTTACATAAACTGAAAAACCATGCCCCATATTCTTTTCATAGAGGGATAAAGCATTGAATATGACCCAGAAACCCCAAGATGGATTAGATACTTAGACGATGGAGAACCCTGGTAGTGGAGGGTGAGACAGGACAGCCATGCCGATTCAGTCATCCTAGGGGGGGTAGAGAGAGATGGTCTGGTTTCTGCCAGCTATCAGCAAGCAGAAGCTTATCAGCATTGAAGATATATTCAGGCAAGAATCTTGGCTTGTCACTCCCAAGCCACATGTGGTAGTTCTCTCCCTTCATGTGTGGTTTTGTGTGTGTGTGTGTGTGTGTGTGTGTGTGTGTGTGTGTGTGTGTGTGTGTGTGTGTGTGTGTGTGTGTGTGTGTGTGTGTGCGTGTGTGAACAGACAGAAGTACAACAGACCCTCATTGTAAAACAGGTTTTCATATTAACCAACCACACAGCTGTCTAATTATATGAAAGTTTCCCTACAGCTCCACAGACCTAGACTGAGGAGTGACAGTGGTGTGGAAGTACTGAGTCACTAGCTGGAGTTAAAGCTTCAAGGAAGAACTGCTTGTGAAATTAGCTCTATTCTGTTAGCCTATAGACTGCCCTTTATGACATTCAGTGATAGTGATGGATGAGATACTCAATGGACATATAGTTATATGGCAAGCTGATGGTCTGAGAACAACTGGCTTACAAGAATCCTTCTTATCTGCCCAGATTACAGCATCTCTGGTGATTTCTTACCTGAAGTGTCGAACATGCTGTCACTGTCTGGGAAATGCTGGGCTAAAGACTCATTTAAGGAAGATTGATCGTCTGTAGATAAGGAGACAACGAGCACCAAGAAAAGAAAATTACAAAATATGGCACAGCTATGATTTACTTACAAGTCAGAGACACAGCTTCATAATTATAGTGATGTGCATGCCTTTAACTGAGAATGAAATCAGGGAATAATATCGTATTTGATTTGTTTCTTAATTGCCTCTCATTAAGTCAAAATGCAACTTGTTCACATTTGAAAGAATTTGTCAGATCCAGCACTCATTTTATCTAGTCATTGGCCTGACAACCACTTTGCAAACATTCACTGCTTATGTATGTCACAGAAACTTTTTAGCAACAAATAATTGCTGTTTGGCACACCTAGCCTGTATATTTCCTTAGCTAGTGATTAAACTGCTGAAGATATTTAGTTATCCTTTATAAGTAAGTTTTTCATTGTTTGTTGCAGCCATTTTAATTTTTTTGAGCCTGTGCTTCTAGAGAAGTCTAGAAAATCACCTACCACACTATTTGTAAAAAAAAAAAAAAAAAAAAAAAATGCATTGGTCTTTTCTTGATTTTTATGAATTTTGCTTTCAGAGTGTCATCTTTTTGTTACAAAATCAGAGTCGTGCCATGAACTTTGACTCTACAGATTCATTTGCTGTGTCTATACATTTCTGTTGTGCCCATCTCTTTCTCATGTCTTCAGTACTATACATGCTAAGTTTTTTTAATCCTTCTTTATGTGAACTATGGAACAGACCAGGCACATTTTCAGCTGTATCCCAGTCAAGTGCCTGAAGTCTTATTTTGTCTTTTTTCAATATGAAGTTAAGAAGCTTAGAAATTCATGCCTTTCTCTAGGGCTCTTGATCACTTGTTTATAAAGATGAAAATTACTTATTCCCTGGGATTTATTAAAGGTTTTATTCTGTGCAGGAATAGTGTAACAGCACCTGCACAGCATAAGGCCGTCGAGCAATCCAGTAAACAAGCCTGAGGACATGCATGAGCTTGCTAATGCTATTCTTCCATGGACATGACTGGATTATGCTAATGACCTCATTTGCTGGTGAAAACCATGCAAATGAGGTCAATTAGTGATCCAGTAAGCAGGCAGGCATCCATGGCAGAATAGTGTAGCTTGCAGAAATGTATTTGGCTACTAGTCAAATACATTTCTGCAAAAATCAAATTGAAGGCATGACAGCTCAAAGTAAAGCATGTATTATAATCCTTAGGCATGCCAATGGCTAAATATATGGCCATTGGCATGGAAATGTGTTGCAAAATTATAAAAATATTAGTTTTTTTTTTTTTTGGCCAATCTCGGCCATTTAAGCACAGGGCAGCAGCGCGCAAATGGGATCTTGCTGAAAATAAAAAAAAAATGTGAAAAGGCAAATTTAAGTGAAATCTGCAATTTGCCATTATAGTGCATGGCATGCAGAATCAAAACAATAGCAGGGAATAGTGGTTGCTAAGGGGAAAGGCTCTGGTGTAGTGCTGTAACTAGGCAGTGGGGTATGCTAATGAGGGAAATTTACTGAATCACAAAAAGGAGACAAGTGCCAAACTGCACCTAATCATGTAGGAGCTATAAGGTAGTGGTGTAAGCAGGAGAAGCAGCTGACATGAAAAGGGGATGTATCATGCTTGGTGTAAGCACATTGGAGCTTCACGGCTCTCAGTTGAGCTTAGCTAAGCAAAGGTAAGCAGGGGTGTGTATCTCGGGCTGTATTAACTTACTCCATGAAATGAAGAGTGTGTTCATGTCCAGGGGAGGGCCACTTCTGCTTCAAAGTGTTTATTTTAGCTAAATGGGTTTGTGTAGCATGCACCGGGTATAAAAAAAAAAATACATCCCAAAAATAGCAGGACTGTTTACATTTGGGCAACAGGTTTGCATGATGTGCCTCGGGGTGTAAAAGGGGTGGAAATGGGAAGGTAAAAATAAAATAAAAGGGAAATAGCAGAATAAAAGCAATCAAGAACAAATAACATAGCTGGCAGGTGGAATACATCATAGTCAGCCAATCATACAGGCAGCATCTGTAGCACAACAGTATAAACTATGCAATCACTTTTCAGTCTGTTTTTTTTCCACAAACTCTGCAACACTGGTGTACATATGCAGGGGAATTTTATCCAACAAAATGTTAGTGGCTGCCATTGTTTTGATACATCCATATGTTCTAGAGAATGAGGCCGGTGAGGAGAATAATGCGGACAACTGCCCCAGACTGGGGAGGAGGAGGAGTCTTCAGACCCAGGGTAACCTACCAGGGGCTACATGATCTAGAGATAGTAGAGTACTACAGGGTGGACAGAGACATACATCAGCAAATTATTGAGCTGTGCCAGCCTCAACTCAGATCCAGAGCCAACAGAGGGAAACCCATCCCAGTGGATACCAAGGTATGTGTATTCTTAAGTATACTAGCTACAGGTACTTTCTAAAGACATACTGGGGACATGATGGGGGTGTCACAGGCATCTGCATCCAGGGTGCTCCACTATTTCCTGGATGCCATGCTACCACATGCCAGTGAGCACATTTAGTTCCTCAACACCCGTGAAGAGAGGACCAGCAATATGCTTCTCTTCCACCATGTAGCAGAATATCCGGAGGTACTGGGTGCAATAGACTGCATGCACGTCCACATCAAAGCACCACCCGGTGAACACGGTAGGGTCTACATAAACCACAAGGGCTTCCTCTCCATCAACTGCCAGGTCATGTGCAATGCCCAGGCCATTATCATGAATGTGTTTGCTGGCAGCCCTGGAAGCTATCATGACTACTACATCTGGCATTTGTAACAGCTGTACCAGGGATTTGCCAGTGGGGACATCCCATCTGGCCATCTGGTGGGGAATGCTGGCTATGCACTGGAGCCATGGATGATGACACCCATCAGAAATGCCCACACACCCACTCAAAAATGCAATAATGAGGCACACACACTAACCAGGATCCTAATAGAAAGTGTGTTTGGGATGCTCAAGTCATGGTTCTGCTGCTTTGACATATCTGGTGGATCCTTGCAGTACTCTCCAGCCACATGTGCACACTTGTTCATAGTATGTGCCATGCTACACAATATGATCCTGCAGAAACAGCTGCAGCAGGAACAGCATGGGGAAGGACTACACAGCCTCCACCATTGCCAGAGTCCCCACAGGCAGAGATTGACTCAGAGGAGGAAGCTCCTGAGCTTGCTCCTGTAAGCAGATGGAGGTGTGCCCAGTATGCCCAGGCCTTGGCAAAGAGGCAACACATGGTACACACACTGACACTGTAGGGACCCAGGGACTGACACTTCTCTCCAACTCACACACACAGTAAAATAGATGCCACATACATCACACTACCTGTAACTTACCCTGTATAGGCAGTGTACTGTGTGCATCCAACAGAGTCAGCCCTCACCCACCATTCCCACAATTTCAGCAGGCACACAAGGTAAGTCAGTCTTCTAAATAATAACTGAATGGAGTAGTATGTTATGGTAGCATATCTATGGTATTGCTGCATGCATGCAAGGGAATGGGGTGGACTACTGGGTTGGCAGCAGACAACTGACAGCTATGTGGGACACCAGGAATTGTCTGACCAATACTGGCTTCCCTACACTATGCAGTATTATCCAAGGTAACAAATACCACTGCAGTATATGCGGGGGGCCAACTAAGGGGGAGGCATAGGTCACATGGATGGATGTCAATGTGGGTATCCCATACTCACCCCTCAGACTCACCCAACAAGTCAGCTGTAGAAAACCATAAAGGAATGATTGGCAAAGGCACACAAATGACAACAATGATGGAATACACCCCCTATAGTCTTATGCAGTGATATCACAACAGGCCTTCCAGTTGCAGTAAGGCTCTGAAGGGTAAGAAGTCTGAAATCTAACCTGTGGCCTCTAGTATTATGCCTCTATTCTCCATGTCAGAGCACAATGCTATGCTAAATGGAACCAAAATGTAAAGCCAATATCAGCACAGTACATGCAGACATGTACTGTTGATAGGTGTGCTCCCCCCCCATACTCATATTCCCATAGAAGTGGGAACATGTAGGTTTGTAGGGTAATAGCAGCAGAGCACATATTGCCAGGGCTGTCCCAATCAGCATGATAACTTGTTGCATGTACACAATATGCAGGGGTCAATGATCTATGTATATGCATGGGAAATACTGTCAGGATGTGGCCAGCACTTACTCCCGGCTATTGTGTCTTAGTGGTCTAGGGACAGTACTGTGGTAGACAGGCCCATGTTCCAAGAATCACAGTGACAACTATTTCACATGTCAGCCACATCTATAGTGGGAGTTGTACACACTGTCCAGATGTCAATATCCATTACTGCTGGTAAGCTGGACAGCTCATGGACAGGGGGCTACACATATGAACAGTACACAGGTCAGAGTAACCTACACAGGGCCTACTATACCTCCCAACTGCAAAAACATTTTGCAGAATGTACAGAGGTTTGCATCATTTTGCGATGTCTCTATCATGAAATAGTGGTTGTGTGGCAAATCACTGGCAAACCAAGAAAGTCTAAATTCAGAAAATAATGATGGCTTGTAGTATCTCAGACCTTACACCCTATAGAGAATGCATGCTAATCCAGCATCTGTTATTGTATCACCCTTCTAGGTTTGTAAGGCCAATAGTTAAAATGGTCCCTATATATATATATATATATATATATATATATATGCCTTTGTCACCCAATTACTTATGGCTTTGTCCAGATGTCCGGTTCTCATATGTGGAGAGATATGGTGCCTAGTAGCACAGCAGGTACCTGAAGGTCAGTGTATGGCAGGTCAGAAAAGGCTGCCAGCTCACTGTGTCAGCACTGACAACATATCACTCGCCAACAGCCATACCCCTGGAATGGCATGTTGTCACAGAAGGAGCACAAGTATGCCTGGTGTAGCTGTTCTGCTTGTCCTAACATTGCATTTGCCTGCAAAGTATTTGCAAAACAAGAAAAGGTCAAGTCAAAACATCAATGGCAGACAGTGGAGCAGCAGATGTCACTCCCATATCAGAAAGTAAGCAAATAACAAATTGGTCCCCTAACTGTCTATGTATGGCAGAACAGTATCAACACCCTGTCCCCATGTGCGGGCCTTCATCTGACTGTCATATGTGAGCCTGTTCAGATGGCAAACTCAGTGAAAGTTTGACAGCTAGGCCAACATGTAGCCACATAATAACATAGTATCACAACCTGCCAAATAGGTTTGCTCAGAGGTGCTCAGAACATGCTGGAGGGATGGGTCCATAACCCAGAGACTGGCCACACTATGGAATAGACTTCACATACATGTCAATCAGAGCACCTCACTGGCCCTCTGCAAGAGAAATCTGGATGAGTGGATGGGGAATTGAAATCTCAGCCTGGGGATCAGTCCAGTGGTTATACTCAATAGACAGTCTAGGAAGTAACTTTAGGTGGCATGATGCCAGGGTAATCCTATGGGCTACACTTGTAAAGGCTCCATGGCCATTCGGCTAGTACATGCCTATGAACCTATGAGCCTATGAATCTCAATACTGGCATATGTGTGTGTGTGTGTGTGTGTGTGTGTGTGTGTGTGTGTGTGTGTGTGTGTGTGTGTGCATCAGTGTGTATAAAAGTGTTTGTGAGTGAGTAAACATGTAAGTGAAAGTAGCTGCAACAACAACGCCCATTTTAAAACCCATCATAAAGGAAATGCTAATTTTTTGAAAGGTACTATTTTAGAACAGGCCGATTGTATGTGAGAGAATGAGGATGTGTTGAAACAAAAATTATTATACAAAGAATGTATTTATATTTTAAAGTATAATACAATGGTCCGTAAGGGACTAAATAATGAGTTAAATTAGAAGTGTTTACTTTAAATATCAAATGTATTTAATTATTTAATTGTTTAATTGATTGGTGTTAAAGATTTTTATGGATATACAAGTGTGATTTAGAAATGAATTGGTATTCCATGAAGGTGGTAACACCGAGGCGCTAGAATCTGTTATTACAGAATAAATATTCTTATTTTACTATTTGTGCGTTTTCTTCTGTTCATTTCAAAATTTTGGTTTGGATCTGGTTGTTGCAATGTAGGTGAAAGTAGTTTGAGGCCCTTCTCACCCAGTATACCTCCCATTGCCATACATTACAAGGGCTGGTGATGTCATTCACTTTACAGGTACCTTGGGACACTGTTAACCATACAAGCCCAGTGGTGTGTGTGGTCCCTCCATACCACTACAGTACCAATAACCAGATAGCTAGGGTTTTTAATCTGAGTCCTGGCAAATGTGAGTGTGTGTGTGTGTGAGTGTGTGTGTGTGTGTGTGTGTGTGTGTGTGTGTGTGTGTGTGTGTGTGTGTGTGTGTGTGTGTGTGTGAATGTGTAACTGTTTGTAAGTGTGTATATTTGTAGGATACAGCATTTTGTGGCCTCATACTCCCAGTACACTGCCCATTGCCATACTTTACAAGAGCATGTGATGTTGCTCACCTTAAAAGAACCGTGGAACTCTTTTCACCCTGTAAGTTTTGTGGTTCATGCAATAAATGCATAACACTGTAGTAGGAATAACTAGATAGGTAGGGGTTCTAATCTCAGTCCTGACAAGTTGTGTGTGTGTGTGTGTGTGTGTGTGTGTGTGTGTGTGTGTGTGTGTGTGTGTGTGTGTGTGTGAAAACTATATCCTGTGTATGTGTTTGAGTGAGAACTATATCCATTGGGGGGTTTGCATTTTTAAGCCATGGTACTCTCAGTACACATCCCAAGGTCCACTTTACAAGGCCTGCTGTCTCCATCAACCATAGAGGTATCTATTGACACTCTTCAGCCCAATAAGCCTCATGCCGCGTGGAGGAACTATGTAACAGTATGGACTGAATAATATGATAGGCAGGGCTGCTAATTTCGGTCCTGGTAAATGTGTGCATGAGTGTATTTGAGTTTGTAAGCATGTATAACTGTAGGTTAATGAATTTCCAGTCCATTCTCACCCAGTACACCTCCTATTGCCATACTTTACAAGGCCTGGTGATGTTGTGCACCTTAGAATTACCTTGGGACACTCTTCACCCAGTAAGCTCAATGGTGGGTGTGATAAATGCATAACACTGTAATAGCAATAACTAGATAGGTAGGGGTTCTAATCTCAGTACTGGCAAGTGTGTGTGTGTGTGTGTGTGTGTGTGTGTGTGTGTGTGTGTGTGTGTGTGTGTGTGTGTGTGTGTGTGTGTGGGTGAGAACAGTATCCTGTGTGTGTTTGAGTGAGAACTATATCCATTGTGTGGGCATGGTTTACAGTTTTAGGCCATGGTATTCCCAGTACATGTTCCAAGGACAACTTTATGAAGCCTGCTGTTCACATCTACCATAGAGGTGTCTGTAGACACTTTTCAGCCCTATAGGCCCGGTGCCATGTGCAACAGCTATGTAACAGTATGGAATGAATAACATGATAGGCAGGGCCTCTAATATCAGTATTAGCAAATGTGTGTATGTTCATTGGTCTGGTGAGTATAGCAGTGTTTGTGAGTGTGTAGACTTATAGGTGACAGTATAATGAGTTGTTTCCCACCCAGTATACCTCCCATTGCCATATATCACAAGGCACATGATATTATTCACTTTACAGGTACCTTGGAACAGTCATCACACTATTAGTTCCATGCCACCAGATGGGTATGGGTTCCAAACCCAACACTGGCAACTGTGATCCTGTTCGCGCGTGTGTGTGTGTGTGTGTGTGTGTGTGTGTGTGTGTGTGTGTGTGTGTGTGTGTGTGTGTGTGTGAGTTTATGTATGGGAACAGTATTCGCTGTGTGTTTGGTTGACACAATATCCTCTGGCGGTGTGGGTTTTACCAATCTGAGGTGTGTTCCACCCACTACACTTACCATTGTCCACTTCACAAAAGCTGCTGATGTCAACCACCATAGACTTACCTGTGTATACCCCTTAGCCCTATAAGCTCTGTGGCACATGCAATAACTGTTATACATACCTCATAAATGTGTACATATACAGCTGTACCTTGGCTAAGGCACGGTCAATGTGCTACCACTCTGTCATACTCCTCATTGGCAATGTCTGCAGGGCCATATCCTGCTTACACCCAGACACCTAGAACACAGAATACAGCATGTGAGACTACATTCAGTCAGTGTTACTAACACCAATAATGTATCATGGCTGAAAAGGTACACACACTCTGAAGTGTACCCATTACAAATGCCAGCTCACATCACCTTACACAGCATTACATAGCTAAACTTTACTTAATTCACCCTTTGCATCAGAACCATTTCAGCATGTCACTGCATCGGTGGTATGGATGACAGGGATGTGGCACAGGTATCATCATATGCAGAGAGTGTTGTGTGGGTTTGCTAGAGGCCTAGGCCTGGCCATATGGTTGACATTATGTGTGTGTGTGTGTGTTTGCAGGGGTGTTCTATGAATGGGCAGTACAGAACTGGTGATGTGTCTGTGTCTGGAAGTGACCTGGCTGTTATGGTGATGTGTGTGTATGCACACAGTTATGCCATATGGCTGCCCTACACAGGAGTATGTTGGACAGCTGTGGACCATATATGGCATGGTGTACAGTTCACCATCTCTGGCCATGGACACATGAACTGGTCCTGCCAGGTGTCTCATTGGCAACTGTGTCCCTGATGGGACAGGCCAAGGCCACATGCCCATGGCCTACTCCATTGTGGTGTGAAAAGCACCCACCCTTCGGTAGTGCTGGTGTTACTACCACTACGGGAGTGGGAAGGTGCACGATCATGTAGACTCTCAGCTGATGTTGGTGCTGATCTACATTCAATTGGCTGACACCCATCTCCCACCACACACTGCAGCACAGACATTCCACAGTCAAGGATTGCCAAGGTCTCACTCCACCATCTATTCATGACCTCAATATTTTGACGTGTGGTCTCAACAAGGTCATGTATGTCATCACATAAAGAGACTCCAGGCTAGCAAGTATGGTAGATGTGCGGACCAAACAAGCAAGATATAATGAAAACAAAGAGACCAGCACCCGGACGGTAAGAGCAAGACAATTTTAATGAAAACCAGACCGGTTTCAGCAAAGTGCTTTCATCAGTGGTTTAACCACTGATGAAAGCACTTTGCTGAAACCGGTCTGGTTTTCATTAAAATGTTCTTGCTCTTGCCTTCCGAGTGCTGGTCTCTTTGTTTTTGTTATGTCATCACATAAGCCAGGAAGAGTTGCATGCAAGACCCTGAGTATTTGTCTAGTGTTGTGTTCACTATGTGCCTGTTCATCTATGACAGCCCAAAACATGTGTCTGGTGACATCTGCTGTGGCACTTTATGACAGCAGCCTGATGGGCAGTGGTCCTCCTTTGAGCACCTCTGTCCATCCGCCTGTGTAGGACCTCACCTGCACTCTGGCTATGGCTAGTGTCTACACTCACCCTTACCATAGTCACCACACTAGCCTGTTCCATGCCACCGCCTACCAGCTGTTCATTATCTATGGTTGCTAGAGACAGGGTATGTGTGGGCATTGTGACTGTGTATGGGGACATTGTGGACTACTGTGGGATGGCAAACAATGGCACAGATTCAGGCCTTGACAACCCCACCTGTATCTCACTAGGACCAACATTATTGTCAGAGTCAGCAGAGCCACTTACATCACATTATTTGTGGGAGGGACCATGACCACCTTATCCACTTGTGAGAGGAAGACAACATATGTAAATTAATACCTGCACTATAAGGTTTGCTGGCGCACACACACACACACACACACACACACACACACACACACACACACACACACACACACACACACACACACACACACACATATGCTTGCATACATGGACACACACACACAGACACACACAGGTGAGGTGGCACAAAAGCATTACACATACAGGTGAGGTGGGACAAAGGCATTACACAGACCTCAATATAGCCAACTGGTGACATTTACAACACACAGTCAGACCACAACATACACACTCTGGACACACCCTCATCCTCATGCAGTGCAGCCCTTTCCACTTAATGTTGCTACTAACATACCCTCTGGGATATGTGAATAGTGTTAGTAGGTGATGGGCCGGACCTTCACCTAGCACACACTGCACCCATGTACACATTATTGATGTTCACCTGTATAGCACAGTGGCAACTCCTACAGAACATACTTCTCGACTACACAGAGTTTCGCTGAATGTCTAGATGTGTGGCTCATATTTTTGGTCTGGTCCCCATAAGTATTGTGTCTGTCTGCCAAATTAGTGGTATGATGTGAGGATTTAAGTCACTAACTAATGCGAAACAACTGAGTCTTGCACTTGAGCTATTTCAGTCAATACAAGTTAGAACAGATGATGTTACTGCAGCAACTGTCTTGGCTTATCTACTCAAGTATCTCAGATATGTCCCCATTTTCATGGCTTTCTCCCCCCACTTTGTCAGGCTTCATCCAGATTCATTGCACTGAGGGGTTCTGAACATACCTGTCAACTGGCTGGATTGTTTCAGAATGTCCAGGTTTATTGCTCATATTTTTGGTCTGTTCCACAAATTATTTGCAGTTCTCTGGTAAATCATTGTGATGATCTGAGGACTTCTGTCAGTAAATTATAACATACACTTCAGTTTCAGACCTCATATCCTTCAGAAAATCTATGCTGAAAAAAATCCTGTTACTCTAGCAACTTTCTACATTTATAATAGCAATATTTAAAATATGTCCCTAGTTTTGGCTCATTTCCCCCCCCCCATTTTGATAGCCTTTGTCCAGATGTCTTGCCCTAAGAGGTTGAGAGGTATGGTTCTGAGCTGTGACTGCACTACATGTTATGTACACACACACACACACACACACACACACACACATACACACACACACACACACACACACACACACACACATATATATATAATGTGTGTATGTATATATATATATATATATATATATATATATATATATATATATATGTGTGTGTGTGTGTGTATATATATATATATAGATATATATATATATATATGTGTGTGTGTGTGTGTGTGTGTGTGTGTATATATATATATATATATATATATATATATATATATATATATATATATATATATACGTATATATATCCTGGATAATTCCATAGAGCGTTTTCCTTACTGTTGAATGACTCTACTGCATGATGTGTTTGAAAACGCATCAGAAATTCATACAGCTCAAATGTTGTAGTGGTGCATTGCTCAGAATTTAGTGTACAGGGTCCTGGGTGCAAGACTTGGCAGGGCTGATGGAGATAGAGTGATTAAAGCAGTTTTAAGTGGCTTTATGAAGGTTTGTGTGGTTTTGCATGAAGCTAAGTGACGCTAACAGATGGTTAACTCCTCTTAGCTTCGCTTAGCACCGTTTACTCCCTCTTACACCCATGCTAATTGTAATTAAAGAAAAGAAAAAAAGCATAATAGGAAAGTGGTGAAATGGGGCAAGCAGGGGTAAAACATTAGGAAAAGCAGCTAGGCATGTGCAGGATGGGTGTAGGGAAGGACAATAGCTCTACATTTCTTCTGCAGCAACAGCTGTGAATAATGTTTAGAATTTGGAATTTATAGCCTCACACCTCACAGGGAGGAGTGTTGATGACAGACATTTGCAGAATAATCTGTGGGTAGATTGATTTGTTTCACTGTACATGGAGGTGAAATGTTGAGCTATGTATGGGGCAATTTTGTTTGCGGGACAGATGCCTTTTTTTATTAAGGTGATAATAGGATGTTAGGGAAGGGCTGTAGGTATGTTTGTGGAGATAGGTTGGGTAAGATAGGTTGCATTTGCAAACAGACAAGACAGACAGGACAGCAGACAGGGGTGGTATATGACACATGAAGGGGGTAAACACCTTTGATGGTGAGGGTGGTTGGGAATCCGAAGCCTATGAGCCCCCATATGGATACAGTGGGACTGAGGTCTCCACCCATGGGCAGTCACCACTGCTACTACATGGCCCCTAATGTGGCTGTGCTGAGAGCTTGACAGAAGGACTGGCCTGACCCTCAAGGTGTGCCAGGCAGCCCTCAATTGGGTGCAGCTGCCCACCCAACTCTGCTCAGATTGTGCTGTGCCCCAAACCCCAGAAATGATTGCGGGTGACAGGCTCCTGTCCATGCCCATTCCCGGGGGGGGGCAGGCCCCATCCCCTGAGGCAGTTCTACCCAAAGGTGGTGCAGGACCAATGAATGAGGAGGTCCCGGGTTGGGTCCCAGATGTGCTGGGGCCTGGTGCCAGGGCCAGATGCAGCAGGACAAGCAGATCTGCTTGGATCTGCCCTCCCAAATGTGTTATGGTGTTGAGGTTTTAAAAAATATGTTGGTTAGTCATGAAAAACACATTTCAAGATTAGTTATAACAGCATGCATGGGTTTTGCAATTAAGCCTATAAAACAGATTTGAAACAGTTGCATAGCAAACAGAACACATGCATAAATGAAACAACAGTATGCATCATAACAGCATGCCAGTAACATTGACGGCAACAGGCCACCAACAATGGTATTTGAACAAGGTATGTTAACATGCAACCATTCAAATATATGAATAATAATAGAATCCAGGTCCCAGCATTACATTTGGAGAACAACCTACCCGTTGTATATGAATTATAGTATTGATCCAGGTGAGGGGTGGGGGAGAGGCAAAAAGTCCATTAACAACTGTTTATGCTTCTATTTTACACAACAGTATTGCTCAGTACTCTATGCGTCTCCCTCACTTTACATCTACCTATGGCCCATAGCTTCTGTAGCACAAACATGCCTATTAAATTGTCAGCCTGGAATGGTATAGGGTGAACTGTGACAACTCTGGGTACATAACTAGAGGGGACTCGTACATGTCAGGGTTACATATCTGTCACAGAAGGGGTACCCAGAACAGCTGTTATGTGAGTGTGCTACTGGCATACTTCTACTGGTTTCCTATCTGTGTCCAGGATTATTGGCAGCAGTGACCACTAGACATGACAGCATGACACTTGAGAGACATGTATCAGGAAGAGTGCCTGTTGTATGTACCTATCCTGCTATCATTTGCAGGCATGTGGTGGGACAGTTGAATGGTTGTACAGAGTTTATTATGATATCCTTCATACAGCTACTAACAACATTTCCTTACCTGTAAAACTTGTGGAGAAAATATCTATTAACACTACCTGACCATTTTTACATTTATTCCTGATTCCTTGTATGCAGATATGTACACATCTTAGTACCACTCCCTGGATTTGAACCATGTCTGGGTGTGCAAAATTAACAACCAAGTTATTTCTCATCACACTAAGCTAATGGAGAACTAGTGTTTCTTGTTTCACTGGTTTCTGCCTAATAGTATCTTGGTTAGACAGTCTGAACTTGTAATTCTGTGATGCATGCAAACCAGGTAGATATTTTACTGTGCATTAATAATTTGGATTGCTACAATCTGGAAAGCAAAGGTTAACACAAGGCAATGCTGCATGGAACACACTTCGATACTTTACACATTACTATTCAGTGTTCAGAGCTTAGTGCAGTATATATTTTCACATTTCATTTATATCTTGTTTTACACCTCCACCATCTACAGTTTTTCTTAGCTGGTTCACAGAACAACCTCGGTTAATGTATGCTTTCACAGCTATATGTGCTGCGAAAAACCTGCATACATTCCATATGTGTATAACAACATACCAGAGTAAACACAACATTTTTTTAGGGATCTTTGTTACACATCAATATTAGTCAGACAAACTTTTGTATTTATTCAGTTAACACAGTAGCAATATACCTACTAGCAGTAAGCAACGTACTCCTTCTTAACTATTTGCACAATATACTGCAAAATAGATTTGTACTCACTAGCCTGTTTGCACAGCCTTAGCGGTCTGTCGGCATGGGCTTTAACATTACTAGCCCTCTCTGCTGCAGCTGTAGGGGAGAAAAGCAAACATTATGCATACCTGTCTATCATATTCTCAGGCTACAATTTGCTACAAACTACTTAATAAGGATGCTTACTCACTACTGGAGCATTCCGTGCCCATGTAGCTTGGATCCAGTGGGCCAAGAGCATCCCCTTTGTCAGCTTTAGGTCGGCATAGTGGTCCCGTATCTGCTCACTAGTCTGGGGATGCCAATAGTACTGGTGAGATCATGTGTGAGATGGTCCCAGGCCTCCACTTTGTATTGTGAGCTCTGGTACTGGCCTTTCAGCAGTCTCTCATCATGGTTTTCAACAAGGAGTCTAGCCATGACCCTAGACTCCTGAATGTTTCAGCACTGCACCCGAATGTGCATGCTTTCACCAACACCAACAACAGTACCTGCACAGATGAACTATAACAGATTCTTGCTATATTCTCACCTGTGCCATATAAATAAGGCAATATTCCCACCCTTTGCTGTCATTGGACCATTTCGAAAATGTTAAGCTCTGCTAAGCAGTGAGCAAATCTGCTAAGCTGAGGTAAACAGTGATTAAAGGGGCAATTGCTGAGCACTGCTTAACAGCGCACATATCTACTTAGCTGACCTACCTGCTGCTTAGCATTCATGCCTAAGCAATGCTTAAAACTGCTAAGCATAGCCGAGCATTCCTAATCATTGCTCACTTTTCATTTTTAAAAAAATTCTCAGAATAATGACTTTATTTAGTAAGTGTATATGATTTACTTTACATGACATCCCGCTATGTGCTTTCATTACATTAGCAAGGGTGTGACTATACTGTATGGGACATTTGTGTATATATGGGTGGTTTCACATATTATATGCACTCACACTTCCATTTTACACCAGCTGCACTACCCTGGTTGACAAAAATCAATTACTACATACTTTATGATGAAAATAATGATTTTAACACTGCTTTCCCATGTAAAAATAAATTGCCTCTCTTGTTACTCGAACCATGAATGCCTGCATTTAAAGCCAAGACTGTTGTAGATTTATAGGTGAACTTGGTTATATAAGGGCAGCAATAAATATGCCAGTAGGAGGAGGGTTGTGGGGTCAATATAGTACAAAGTGAGGGAGGATTATTATGCAAGAGAACATGCATCATAAAGATTACGAATAGACAAGAATGGGTGTTCTTATTGCATGTTGGCTGATGCAATGATGGCATGAATGAATAACACTGATTTGTTGCTCTGTGAAGACTTTACCAGTATTTATTTCACAGCTAGTGTTTATTTTGATGGTATGTGGATTCTGTTATACTTGTGATTTTTTTGATATCTGTGTATTTATTTGTCTTTCTATTTTTTCTGCACAATTTTATGCAGTGCATGATTTCTTCTGTTAAATTTTCTGGAGCATTTTTTGTTGTGCATTTATGAGGGTAGAATTATATAGGAGCTGGTAAATTTGGAGCCATTCAGCTTGTACATGTGCATTGCTGAGGGTTTCAGGCTGCAAACATCATAGCTAGTATAGAAATCAAAGCATTGTACCTATGAACAAGATTACTTCTCCATGGGTCAAAACCCCAAACAAAGTGTACTATTGGCTTTGCTAGAGTGAATTTATAGATCACCAATTTGAAGGTTCAGAAGTAAGAATCATTAGGGTTACAAAAAAGGGGTAATAAGAGGCAGTAACCAGAAAAAAGAAGGATAAAGTAAACAAATTATTTCCTTCACACAAATAAATAATTGGAAACCACCAATATAGTTTGTATCATAAACTATGTCTTTTACACAGTACCTTTCATTATTTAGAAATGTGCTTTCATGTATTGCACATTAATTTCTTAAATGCTTGATTTATGAGCATCCCAAACAAGGGGAGGTACAAAGTACTTTTACTGATTAACCAGACATGTTTGTTTGCCTTGCTAGCAGATCATGTGGGGTAAAATAGAAAACTGACCTGTAGTTCACTTCTCTTAGTGACACTGATCTTTTTGAAGCAGACATAATTGCTTGCTCATTTCAAAGAGAGTATGACCCTTATAGCTGTATAAGTAATTAATATTTTATAATTTTATGATGTATTTTTTTCAGGCAAAAGCACCCAACTTTGAAGCAGTGAAAGTGGCACACTACCCTTTGGTATTGAAGGCTGTCAGTTATATTCTAACACCAGGTAGATCAGTTGCCAACACTACAGTGCATTATAAGAGGAGTGCTACACTCTTGACTGTGTTGCTCTTTGGATGACATGTTAAACTACTTGAGTTGGTGTTAGCTCAGGTAGATGTGAAAGATACAATGTTAACTACTGACAAAAAAGTATTTGAAGTTCCCCGATGCTGTGGCCAAATTTCCCCTAGTAGTATAAATACCATCTTGAATTTTGGCCAAAAAGAGGCTGCTAGTCTACTGGGCCCAACCCAGTCAGTAAAGGATAAATGTGTAAGTCTTGATAATGTACTGTGGTGCTTCAATATCAGTTTAAAGCACAGTCTCAGTGACCCACTCCTGAATCTGTTCAACATCAGCCTCTTAACTTGTTTCATGTCAGAGGAGTGGAGAAAATGCTGTCTCCACCATTGATCCCAGCAGCTACAAAAAAATAAACATTACCAGTCCAGTTTGTAACATCACAGAATGTATTGCAGACCCCATAATTATAGACATTGGCAGTTTATGGTCCCTCTGTACAAATCAGTCTGGGCTTGTGAAATGAATAGCCTGCTTGCTTACCCTAGCAAACCTATTTGGTAAAAGTCACTGAGATGTTCATATAATATATATAGCAAAGAAAATGGCTGATAACGTGAAAGGAGATCACTTGGACCACCTAATTTGCTTGTTCCCTGCCTTGTAGTGTGCCTTAAATCATATTTAATGTCTTCTGTCTATTACCAACTCTTTTTCATTAAACTTGCAGAAGTGAATTTTAGTCTTCTGTTAAGTACAAACTTACAATTTTAAAAGTACTGTATTTTCATTTTTTTTCTGTTTCCTAATTGTATGTTTCTGAACAGTGTGCTGTGAGTCTCTCTGCAGTTAGATCCCCACCCTCCCTCCATGTTCCTGTGTTGGTATTAGTGTTGGTGGCTCTGGAATTGCCCACCCCTTCTGTAAGTCTGTATTAGAACACTCCTCCTGGGTCCATCTCATTTGCTCACTTAACCGAGTACAGTTATATCATATTCTGAATCTAGTGTTCACTCTACTTAATACAGAGAGAAGATTTGAGAAGGCCAGCCCACTTAGGTTCTTCTTTCCTCTCTTCTTGCACTTAAAAAAATGACTTTATTCATTTGCTTTTACTGTATTTGTGTTTCCTCCTACTTTATTTTGCTTTCCTTAAAAGTACTCAGTTTTATTTATTCTGCTGCATTTATTACTGCTTGGTTGTAGCCTGATTAAATTGCAACTGTCCAACCTAGAATTGATGGACATCCTCCACCTAAAGAAAACCTTATCCCCTCGAGCCACATGCTCTAGGGATCTAAACCTCACCACAACAATAAATAGGACTTGCTGGAAGGATAGATTCCTGTCCCAGAGACTTCCCATGCTTTGGAACAAGATCCCAATCTACATTAGGCAGAGCTCCTTGCCAACACTCTTCAAAAGAAACCTTGATGAGTGGATGGAAAACAGAAAGTTTACCTTAGGGATCACTTCAGTGGCTCTGCTGGACAGAGGCACAGGGAACTAATCTAAGGGGGTGGCAAAAGCCAACACAATCTGGCTAGGCTTATAAATGCCTTCAGGCAGATAGCCTAGTACCAACCTATGAACTTATGAACTTATCCAGTTCATGACCACGAAGTGTCACAGCCTCTTTTGTCAACTGGTGTGAACATGGATACACATTAACACACATACACACACACTTGCACACTCACAAACATATGTATACCATGGGTGTTATTTCATTCATTTCACTTGTATTTGGTTACCATGCAAGTCCAACTAGGTAAAAAAAATATTGTGTAGTGGCCTGAAAAGAAAAGCTCCAAAACATCCAAAAGCATTTTTTATGATGCATGCAAGATGTAATTAATTTTAACTGTAATATAGATATGACACAATAACATTGTGTAAATGAAGCAAATCATTAACTATTAACTGAGGAACATCTGACATCTTTCTAGAACTTCTGTGTTATTTACATTTAATGATTAATAAGATCAATGATTTGAGTGAAGATGAGAGATAGGCAAGAGACTACAGGGATAGGAATAAAAAGTGAAGTTGGGAGAAAGTGTAAAAGAAGTGTGTGTAGTGAGGAAAGGTCAACAGAAAGTCGAAATCTTTATCAGGTTGAAGGGAACAGTCATTCACGCTGTGATCTATCATGAAAATAGTCAAAATAAGAAGAGAAGGGGAAGTAAGGGAATGTTTTATCTCAGGGTAAGTAATAGTATATATAATTTAGTTCAAAACCAAGTGGTAAACAAAAAGGCAGGTCTAACTCGATTGTTCAAAAAAGTGGACAGGGATTGCAGTGACAGAGCCATGATGTTTTTAAGTGGGCCTGGATTTGTTTTTACATTGTTGAGTGTTCTCCTTTAGCCTCAGTGTAGGGGGGCGTTATTCCATTGCTTCAAAACATGGCTGGATTGTAGGAAATCATTACATGGGCAAATCACCTACTGCATGTTTTTGAGATTTACATAGAAATTAAAGACCCCAGAAGAAACACAATCAGAACAAGAAAAATCAGCATGGAAGTCACAAAAGGCAATAATCAAACCAGAAAGTCAAGTATCTTTAGACAGCAACAATAATCACTGCTGCATTTGTCTATCCAACAACACACTCTTATGTTTTTTATACCTTTTATATGGGTTGTCTAACATGACTGTTATGCAGAATCATGAATTTGGGTTATTCTTTTGACAATATCATCCACTAAGGATGCCAGTACACGTATACCTCATTCCTGTTTGAAATTTACATTCTGATGTTTCTTCATGCTCATTCAAATTGGTATATACTTGTACATGTCTTTTAAAAACAAAAACATACCCACGTATACTCTTTTATGTCTCACTCTATGTTTTACTTCAGCATTATACACATCTACTTTATCCTTTCTTTGTAGTGAAGAATGAACATTTCTGTTTCTGTCTTCTGAGCTGTCTCTATCCTTTGTGCTATGTTCTTACAATGACATCTCCAAAACTGCACAAGTAACTTAAGCTAAAGTACTCTACCTGACATGACCACACAATCTCCGGTCATTTTATTTCGCCTCATAAAAAATCCTATAAAAAATGTTACAAAACAAACTCAAAACCATGAGATAAAAATCAGTCTTTATAGAGAATGTTTAAACTCCATAGCTGTTGTCAATGCACAGTAAGAGGAAAGTTAAATCATCCTTCCCAAAACAATAAGCAATCATCAGTCAGTTGTTTGCAACAAATCAAACGCTGACTAAAAAGATTATCACTGAAAATGTACTCAACCTCCTACAGTGCAATAAAACAGCAAACATTGCTGGGAGCCATAGCTGATCACAAGATTGTACCATGAAGCTGTGGAAAGAATTTCTGAACGAAAAGAAACATGTTATTTGTGCAAATAAACACAATGGCAAAAATATTAATTCAGCAGTATAAAAACCTGAACGCCACCCACAGCTAACCACACTGCTTCATATCACCCTTTCTGTGAAATATTGATGTACAGAGGAAAAAGTGTCATGTCTTACCACTGAATTTATCATTTCAAGATTAATATTAATAAGTTCTTCAAATCAAGCTAAAATCAAAGAATGTAATATAGGCTCACATAAATACCAAAACACTATGGAATATGCCAATAATTCAGTATTCTAATAAGAATAAAACACACACGTGCACGCATGAGCACACATACACACACACACACACACACACACACACACACACACACACACACACACACACACACACACACACACAAATGTTTCTTTATGACTTGAAACAATGGGATATACAATTTTTTCCTAAATAATAAGGGAGCAGTTAACATTTCATCTTCCATAATCTTATGTTAACATAAAATAATTCAGTAGTATTTCTGGGTGTTTTTTTTTAAGTGTTACTGTCAGGTAACATGAAAATAAACTTTCATTCTAGTGAGTCAATCCTTTTTAGCTTATTTTACTGTGATGCATTCAAAAATTAGGGGATCTGGTTTCTTGTATTTCTTCAAAGAAAACGTTTAATTAGCATGATTCTTTAATTGATAGAAGTAGTTATTTTTTTTAAATGAGTTCTTAAAAGCTATAACAGTATTCTTTTGGAATTGATGACATGAAGAAATACTTTATTTGCAGCACTAAATAAAAGTAAAACCCATATGTGATATTTTTCTTGTAAAGTTATTGGAACTGAACATTATATCAACAATATCAACTTTCTTAGAGGGAAGAATGTTCAGATCTTTGCTCAAACATTCTTTTTAAGTAAAAAGATCCAGAGGAAATATTCAGAATGTTAAATGTCACTAGTCTGTGAAGACTATATTTTTGGTGTAAATGCTGGATACAATGTGCCTGAAATACCTTGTGTTTCATCTTTATAGCATCTCATTTGATCAATACTCTCTACTAAGCTTGCACCAGTTGCTGAAAGAGATTTGGACGTGTTATTTTGTTATCATCCCTGATAATATACCTGAACTATATAATTTTTCCTCTTGCTTTTGTCTTTATTATATCATGATATACTCATTTAATTTACATCTATGACCTAAGTTCATGACCTATATTCCACTTGCCTAAAGAGAATATTCAAACATAATTACAAACATTAAAATATCATCCACATGTCCTCAATTTATTCACTTAATCATCTTTCCAGATTATGTAATTCATTTTAAAGGTCTGAAATTTGATTCAACTTTTGAGAATAGTTCAAGAACTGTTCCGTTATTTTAGGCTAAGTTCATTTAGTTTTGTTTATACCTTATGGAGCAACCATAATAAAAATGCAAACACTGAAGGTTGTTTAATATTAGTACAACTGTCTTACTTATGATGCATCCACTTATCTCCATCCTAACATGGCATTAGACCTATACAGAAAACGTAAATTATCATGCTGTTCTTTTCTAACAAAAACTAGACAATAATAAACATGTAGATCATGTAGGCCTAGACATAATAAAAGCCTTTAATATAGTAAACCAAAACATTCTGTTATCTTGGCAGCCCTTCACTATCACCATAAACTGGTTCTTCAAAATACATAGCAAAATACATCCAGTCTGTTAAGTGGTACTGTCAAGTATTTCCCTCTGTACCAAAGCCACAATGGTACTTTAAAGGCTCTATCCTTTGACCTCTACTATTTACAGTATTCGACTACAAAGTGTATTGTGTTCGTTACCCGACATCTGTTATTTAATAAAAAAGTTGTATTTAAATTTTCTGAGAGAAAACGTCTGGGTGTAGTAGGAGAATTGTGATACTGGCTGTGACAAAGAGAGATACTGCCAGCACAGATATCTGGAATTTTATAAATACTTATATGTCATTTGTGAATATCAATATGATCTATATAACCACTTTCCCTGCACAACTGCTCTCACCACCATACTCCACCCACCTTTTTCTACACTTATCATACCAACACAATCACTATCCCAGTATGCCCAAAACACTATCAGTCATCATCTATTTGCAAGTAGAAATTCTCCCTAAAATACAACAAACTAACATACTTAAAAAACATATGTATACTTCCCTATCTAAACTATCCCTGAGTGGTGACATCCATCCTAACTCCAGCCCAAACATTTCCAACCTCACACCTAATAACCTACCAAAAAACTGTACCATCTCGCTACTAACTGCCAAAAGAAAACCATCGGAACTCCTTTTACTAAGTCTGAATATCAGAAGCATAACCAATAAAACCCATGACCTAGACACCAACATAGTATTCTACTCCTCAGACATACTTATTCTAACTGAAACCTGGTTCAAACCTTATAATAAAAGTGAGGGAATACTACCTATGGGTTTTTACATACTTTGTATGGATAGGCTATCTAAGAAAGCCAGCGGTGTTGGTCTAATGTTCACACATCACCTAAACTGCAATTCCTCAACAAATCAGTCCCCCAAATTGGAAATGAAGAAATCCTATATGCTAATCTCAAACTAAATGCAAATAAAACAATCAACATCATCGGATGCTACTTCCCACCCTGCCAAAATACCTCACCCCTGGAAAATCTCCTCAGTTTGGCTAGCCATTCCCTTCCACAAGAAACCTTAATTTTTGGGTGATTTTAGTATTGACTGGCTATCCTGTAACAACAGCCAACCATCCCACCACCTAAACCTTCACGGTTTCTCTCAACTTATACAGTCACCCACACGGATAAATAACAGCTCTAACAAACAATCAACTCTCGACTGGATATTAGTCAATAAATCCCCTCAGCCATACCTAGCTGTTTGTCTGCCAGACAGCCTCAGTGACCATATTCCAACTTTCCTTCTAAAACACCACTTAAATAATACTAAACCCACTACCTATCAAAAAATATGTAACAAGAAACATTTTAACCCTCTCGCCTTCACCTCATCATTTAAAACCTGTAACCGGTCACCATTAAAGTACCTCAATCTGGATGAAGCTGTACAGTTCTTCAATAGTACCTTTTTAAACATCCTAAGTTCTCATGCTCCCATAAGAAATGCAAGGGTTAAGACACAATACTCCTCCTGGCTACAAAAAAGCACCAGGTCACAAATGAAATGTAGGGACAAAGCCTGGGAGCATTGGCACTCTACAAAAAAAACCTCCGCTAGACAGTCATTCCTAGAATGGTGAAATAAGGTGAAAAAGCAAATAAAAGAAGATAAAACAAAACACTTATCAATCTGCCCTATACTATTTCCATAACAACCTCAGACAGTTCTGGTCCAGCATTAACTCCTTTCTCCACCCAGGTAAAGTTGACACCCCCCACCTACCTCTTCCCCATCCTCCAACAATATTGCCACAGCATTCAACAAACTCTTCACTGAAACCATACTAGCTTTGGCCAGGCAACACAAGCCCCTCCCCACCCACCCCTCACAACTCCAAAGACTCTACACATTGTCTTTTCATTTACTCCAGTACCTACTTCCTACATCAAAAAACTTCTGCTAAAACTTAAGCCTACCAAACTAGCTGCCAAAAATCTCCACTGTGAATACCTAAAAATTGCAGCCGAAGCCCTAACCTACCCAGGGGGGTAGGCTAGGGCTTGACTAACATATCCTTAACAGAATGCTATGCCCCTACACTATGGAAAATATCCCACATAATTCCCTTACATAAAGGTGGCTCCTCCACTGAACTCTTCAACTACTGTCCTATAGCCATCCTCTTCCCTCTCTCCAAGATACTTGAGAAATGCATCCACACCCAAGTCCAGGTCTACCTCCTAACTAATGACCACCTGTCCAGCACCCAAAATGGCTTCAGGCCATTCCACAGCACAACCTCCGCCTTGCTGTCTTTCACTAACACTATCCTTCAACACAAAAATGATGGCTTTTACTCCTCTGATATTTTCCTGTATCTATCTAAGGCTTTTGACATGGTCTCCCACAAACAACTAATCTCTGTTCTCTATAGCCTATCCTTTTCCCAATCAGCTGCAAACTGGTTTAACAGCTACCTAACTGACTACCAACAATCTACTATCTGGCTTAATGAACAACCCCCTCGACCTCCTGTCACACTCAGTCTTCCCCAGGGATCCATCCTTGAACTACTATTCTCTTTCTTCACCAATAATCTCTTCACAGCCACCAAGCAGGCCTCCCTCATACAGTATACAGATGAAGCCACCCTCATCTGCTCTGCTCCTACAATACCAGAACTTCATAACATCACCCAAGAAGCCTTTTCCTCAGTGGAAACTTGGCTATCTGATGCCCAGCTAATACTCAACCCTAACAAGACCAAACTCCTCATTTTTCAACCCAAAAATCTAAACTTCCCAACCCTCACTTCAATATCCTTGCCAATGAGAAAACCATCATCTCCCCAACAGAACACACCAAACTACTTGATGTTGAGATTGATAATCATCTCAGATTCGATATTCACATTTCACCAACCATAAAAAGTGCATCAAAAACTAGGAGTCCTTTATAGAAACAAACAATTCCTCATGGAAACTGCCAGAATATCTGTAGCCAATTCTTACCTCATCTCCTCTCCTCTCTTCTTTATGCCTCTCCTATACTTACCAACCTCAGGCAAACAGACCTAAACAAGCTGGAGGCTTGTTACAACAAAATTGCTAAATTCGCCACTGGAGCATCTTACTGCAGCCACCACTGTATCTCACTCAGAGAACCTGACTGTCTCGAACTGCCTCAACTTCTACACCTGAATCAACTCACTTTATCCCACAAGATTGAAAATCATCCTTTCAAAGTACCATCCCTTCAAAATCTTCCCTAGCCCTACCATACCACTAGACCTCTACATTCCAGCAATAAAACCAACTTCTTGTAACCAAACCCAAGAACTCGGCTGGAGAAGCACTTTTCTCCTGCAAAATAGCCAGGTTATGGAACACCCTCCCCTCCTCAATAACCACACTAACATCAGACAGTCTCTTCAAAACTGATCTAAAAACCCACCTCAAAGGACACTGGTTATGTCAATGCATGCATCCTGACTAAAAATTCCCACCTACGGTTTCCCCTCCTTACATCTTCTCCCTCCTCTAATCACCCCTGCCTTCCACTGTCAGAACATTGCTATCTCTCTACTCCTACCTTCATCCAGACTAACCCTTAACTCTTCCCAGCTCTCCCCACCATCTCAATTAACATTCTGCTTTATATACTGTTTCAGATCACAGGCTAATCTGTCAGCTCAATGAATTTATTACTAATCTACCTCAACAGCATCTAGCTCACAGCTGAAGTATTACCAACAACTACTGTATGTCATTTTATTTGTGTGCTAAATGCTATAGATTGTATAATTGGCTATTTATATTATCAATAGCTCTGCTTGTAACTTTTACATTTTTGTGTGTGTGCTTACTTGTACTATCACTATTATTTGTATTTTTTTCTCTTTCTTTCTGTGGAGTTTTTCTCCCTGGGCCTCTGCTGAAAAAGGACCTGTGTCTAGTCGTAACTTCCTGGTAAACAAATGTAAATAAATAAATAAACAAATAAATAAATAAAAATATGCTTTTGTTACAAATGTATTAGAACTGTATGGCATGTGTATATCAAACTGCTGGTACAGAAGTGTGTGTTTAAAAGGATTTTGCAACGTGCTTGAAATGTAACCACATTGTACCCTACTGGAAAAGAACAGAAATGTACACACACTATTATAACTGTTTAGATGTATGTATTTTAACAGGGGAAATTGGGATACAGGAGGTTAACCTCATTCTAGTAAATTAAAAAAAAATAGCTGGAATTAAATTTCTTTATAGGCTAGGCCAGAGACACAGAGTCTGTGCTGAGAGGCTTTCTGTATTGTCTTGGAAGTGTTTTATTGTTGTATGACTTTCAGCATTTGCCAAAAATCTGAGGAAACGCCCTTGTCTATGCATTTTTACAGTTAGATGCTAAATGCTACCTCTGCCATCAATGGTTGTTTTGGGCTTGGGGACTAGAAGTCAGATGGCAAGAAATGATGTCATTCTGCAAACCAGCCCAGCAGTAATATTTACAATATTAATTTGATAAGCCTCTTAGAGAGACACAGCATTTTGTATTCTGTCTTTGACCTGAGAACAACTAGAGAAGATCCAGTTACCACATCTGCCTTGCTCTGTAAGTAAGTTTCTAGGGAATAGTTATTCTTTTAGATATAGTCAGGAATATAGCAAAGCTTAGTTTAGATATTTTCTTCATTTATTTGAGACTGTCCTGCAATGTTGTTTTATATATTTCCTGTGATTTTGAACTCTTGTCACTGTAAGTATATATTTAGTATTGTCTTGTTCTTTTATTATTTATTATTAAATATATTTAAACATTTCATTGTGGTTGATTTGTCTAGAGATATCTAAGTTCTGAGAGTACTTGCATATTTATTTGGTGACACTGTGGACCACTCCTAATAGGCTTGCTCTTGGTCAAACTACAATTTGTATTAATAGTAACATTACACAGTAAGATTGGACACCCTTTGTTAAGGACCTTAAAGGATCTGATAAGGAGCTGGCTGGTGGCAGTGATAACTACCTTATAGTCTTGGTAAAATGGGGCATATTTAGTAAACCTGTGCCAGCTTTTCCCAGGTGTGTGTGTGTGTGTGTGTATGTGTGCGCGCATGTATGTGTATAAATCAAACCTCAAAGAGTATGTGTGTCAGCTACTTGGGCAGGGACACAAAGCACTGGTTGGACAGAGAGGGTGCTGGAGGTCTTGGCTTGGCCTTTCAGCTGAGATCTCAACTCTATGCCTGTGCCAGTGAGTAGTCTTACTGGGGATCTGGATAAAGAGAGAGAAACCAGCCCCGGACTGACTGTGGTCTCTGTGTGTGCTTCAGAGAAATTGTACTTGAAGCAGAGAGCTGCATCTGGTAATACTGTGTGTACCTTGTCATCCTCTCAGTGTACATCCCCCACTGGTGTCAGTGGTGAGGACTGAGATTCCTTGATTACTGATGCCAGTGGTGGAGAATCACACTGGCCATAATGTTTAAGTTGTCATGTGATTGCTTAGGTCCAACAGCTTAAATACTGCTAGAGACTGCTTTATGGTGGGTTTATTTATTCTGTTTGGTAGGGTGAGGTGAAGGCCTACACCATGGAGATCTGTATTATGGTAGGAGTGTGTAATGTTGTAGTTGATATTAAAGTCACTAAAATCAACAATTAAGCATTAAGCTTTGTAGTAAGCTGTTGCAGAAATCCAGCAACTGCTGGGACAGACTAGTTTCTCGAAACATATATGAGAAGTACATTTAATATGCTTCTTACTGATTGGTCCATGGGTTCACAGACATATTGTACAGTTAATAAAATTCCACTATTTGTACTATGTTTAGCAGCCTATCTGTCACTACTGTGATTCCTGGGCATAGTTCAAGGTAATGACATGCAGCGTGAAAGAAATGTCTTTCTTATGAATAGTCTGTAGGTGAACATAGTACGTCATGGTGTAGTATGCACACTAATCCTGCAGATACTTCTGTCACTGTACTGCATTGATGAATAGTACAGTGTAGCAGGGAAGTGCTACATAATAAGTTATGATTTGTCTCATCTACTAGGTGTCTGTCTCCACTTACACTGCTCATACCATTTTTCTCCACTACTGGGTGTCTGTCTCTGCTTACACTGCTCATGCAATTTGTCTCCACTATTAGGTGTCTGCCCCCTTTTGCACTGCTCTTATCATTTGTCTCCACTACTATGTAGCTGTCCTCTGTTACCATCACAACTAGTAGTGCCTCATATTGGCATGTCACTCATTAGGCGTGATTGTGGATCTAGGGTCATTACCAGAAAGTAATAAAGAAGGGCTCTAGTAAAGTGGGATCTCCCATTGCAGGCTGTTTCTGCTGCTGATGCTTTTTTTTTGTATTGTGCAAATCATTTTTTTTTTTACATTCATCACTGATTTATTGAGCATCTCTGCATGCTGGTTAACACATCATCAAGCAAAACTGTAAGAACTGTGGAGGTCAAAGTGATTGTGCCAATAGTATGAATGCAGATCTGATTCCATAACTTGTTATAATTCGGACAAATAGTGTACAATTGTTGTAGTTTCTTATAATCACATAATTTCTAAGACAGTCATTTACATGTATTCAGAGAAAAAAAAGCACACTGTATATAAAGAATTGGATAAGACAGACCACAGAGTTTTACCTCACTTTGTAATTATTTCTCTGAATCCATATTGAGTTTTATATGATCTTTTACTGTACACCAAGCCTAAGCCATAGGGCATATTGCTCGTGAATCCTGCCCTATGTGTATGGGTTTAACAATGATACTCTAATCATCCAAAATTGCCATGGTAGGCATCTAGAAAGCATAGTATGGAGTCTCCCTAGACTTGTCGTTTCACTTGTATATACTGTACCTATGAAGGAAGCAATTTTGGGAACAAAGACAAAGGGATTTAACCACAATGACAATAATGAGTAGTAAGATTTTCATGCATGAAAGTCTCTTATTGTATTGCATATACTTAAAATATTGTTATGCATCCATTTAATTGTGTGGTGTTTATTCCAGAGGGCTCTACTTAGGGATATTAAAATAGCAGTAGTTATTAGGTGTCAATGTTTTATATGTATGCAATTATGTAACTGCACTGTATTACCATTCTAAGTTTTATAAAAACACAGTTTGAAAAAGACATATGTATCTACTACATGTGGCTGTGGTTGTAGAGATCTGTATGTGTGCTATAAGATCTGTACTGTATTACACTGTGGTGGCAGAGATATGTGTGTGCTATAAGCCTTGTAATGTATTATGCTGTGGTGGCTGAGGTGTGCATGAATGCTACAAAGTTTGTACTGTATTACACTGTAGTGGCAGAGATATGTGTGTGCTATAAACCTTGTAATGTATTAGGCTGTGGTGGTTGAGGTGTGCATATATGCTATAAGGTTTGTACTATATTACACTGCCGTGGCAGAGATATGTGTGTGCTATAAGCCTTGTAATGTATTAGGCTGTAGTGGTTAAGGTGTGTATGTGTGCTATAAGGTTTGTACTGTGTTTAGCTTTTGGGGTAGTGGTGTATATGTCCACTATAAGTTTTGTGTACTGTTTTATGCTGCTGCAGGAGATATATTTGTCTGCTATAAACCATGGCATGTATTTGATTGTGGTGGCTAAGGTGTGTATGTGTGCTATAAAATTTGTACTGTGGTAGGCTGCTGCAGTTGTAGATAAATCTATGTGGACTATAAGAAGTATACTTTATTAGGCTCTAGGCTAGAGGCACACATGTGGGCTACAAGATTTTGTACTGTACAAGGCTGTGGGGGTAGAGATGTGGTATCTTTGCCATAAGAATCGTATTGTGCTAGGCTGTGTGGAGAAAAGATGTTTCTGTGTGCCATAAGATTTGTAATGTATTGGGCTGTGGTCCTTCTGATGTGCTTGTATGTCACTAGTGTTTTTTGCTGCATTCAGAGATGATTGTAGAGCTATCTATGTATACTATAAAGCAGTAGGTTTCAACATCTGTAGATGTCCTCAAAGACATGAACTGTATTCGGTTCTGGTGGGGGTAGCAGCATGAATGGGTGCTTTAAGATTTGTACTCTGTTTGGCTGTAGGGGTAGAGTTAAGGACATCTGCCCTGAGCTTTGTATAGCATTAGGCTGTGGAAGTGGAGACATGTTTGTTTGCTTTAAGATCTGTATTATATTTCGATGTGGTGGTAGAAATGGCTAGACATCTGTATGTGTTCTATAATACTTGTATTGTATTACTCAGTGGCGGTGGTAGCAATATTTTTGTATGCTATATTACATCTAATGTATTCAGCTACAGTAGTAGAGATAAGTATATGTACTATCTTGTATATATAAGAACGGTTTTAGTCTGTACTTGTTCAAAGATCTGTGTTTTGTATTATGATTTTTGGAATGTAGTTTCTGGTTGCATTTGGTACAGAACACTGACAATGAAAACAAGGATCTGTTATCTGATAATTGTAAAGCTATTGTAGGTAGTTTGTGTGGTCTTGTTATACTTGGGCTTCAAAACAGTTATTCTACATTAAGAAGATGTTTTTCTGCATTCTTGCAGCAGATGTGTGCTGATTTAATCTGTCCGAGTTGGAGATTGCTGGTGGAAGGCATATTGTTTGCTTTCCAGACTGGTAGTTAGCTTAAAACATTGTTCTCTTTGCTCATATTTAAGTCTCATATTTACATGGTTAGCGGTGCCCTGTATAGACACAAAAGCCTCGAAGCTCAGTTTTTCCCTAAACAGCTGTCAATGAAACCCTTCCAAGCTTTTCTGCTGCTTTAGGAGCAACTCAGTTGCACAGTGAGCAGCATTGCCTTATTGCTCAACCTTAGCCTACACAAAATATAGGTCCCTGTTGTAGCCTCAGTGCTACCAGCACAGTCCTGTCAAATTAACCCATTCCCTTCCCTAATAAAACATACAGTAAGAGCCTGCTATTATGGATGGGTAGTTTCCCATCCTCTCTTTGGCCAGCCTGATAGACATGCATATCCTGAGGCAATGCAGCAATTGTCTCATGTATACCGACAACCACGTACTCCTGAAACAATTACTTTATATAAGAAATGTAGTTACACTGTGAAATCAGAGACAGAACTCTCATAGAAGAACACATTGAATGCCAAACACATTCTCAGCATACACACACACACACACACACACACTTCCCACACCAAATGAGAATGAGAACACAGTACATAACCCCACACATGCATGGGTACTCACTAGTAACTTACCAAAAGATCACAGTCCTCCCAAATGGAAACCACTTACACACATAACAATGCAAAAAACAACCACAACCAATAATAACACACACACACTAGTGTCTCGACAAATAAACCCATAAAGTGTAACACAAAAAAAGATTGTATTGGTCATAGGTGACCAATTGTGAGACACACGGATGTTCCCATCACCAGGCTGGATAAGGAACGGGTTACAGTTAGCTACCTGTCAGGTGCCAAAATCCATCAAGTCACTCAAGCTCTCAACTCACTTAACCACAAGTATTGGTATGACTCCATCATAGTCCATGTAGGGGCAAATGACTTGAGACACACCTCAATGGAATATATGAAGAGAAACATGACTGAGCTCCCAGGATATGTACCACAGGCAGGTATAAGCATAGGCTTAAGCAGCATTCTACCTTCCACAAGGATAATGCCACAATACAAAGAAAAAAATGATTGACTCTAACAACTGGCTTAGCTTCTGGTGTTAGTCCAATGGGATCCAATATCTGTCAGCCTGGAGAGACATGGTCGACAGGCCATGCTGCTTTGCCAGACATGGTCTGCACCTGTCTTCTCTAGCCTTTCAGATACTGGCAAAGACATTAGCCACCCTATTGTGCCTTTTTTAGGCAGTGTCATAATAACCAACCTCCCTATATAACAAAATCTTGTCTAGATAAACTCAAGGTACTGATGCTTAATGTTAGGAGTCTAAACAAGAAACTGCACTCCATGAAAGGACTCCTCATTTCAGAAAAGGATGATGTCTGTGCATTCACTGAGACATGGTTCAAAGGTACTGAAAGCATCCATTCATATAGGGCCACAATGCCTTCCATACATTCAGACCACAAACTATGCATGAAATAATAAAAGGAAGATGAGGTGTATCCATCTTCATTAAGGATAAATACACCTCAAGACTGATCAAACAGTATGACTCTCTTGAGCTACTCCATGTCAAAGTAACTATAGGCAAAGCACCCTACCACACCATAGCTAGCTATAGGTTCCCACCATGAAACAGTAAAAGCATATCACATACATCAAATTAACTGGAATCACTTGTCATATAGACCAAAATCTTACTCATGGGTGATTTTAATTATCTTACCATCGTCTGAGAAACATACATGATAGCAAACATGCTAGCTCAGAGGTTCTTGGACTTTGTCAATGCAAATTCTCTGGAACAGCTAGCTAGCACACCCACAACAGGCTCAAATGTTCTGGACATAGTACTCACTAACATGGGAGAGTATTGCACCCCCCCCCCCCACATGCAACGTCCTTCCTGGTAAGATTGGGCCATAAATCAGTCTCATTCAATGTAATTGTAAGACTAGATACCCAATCAAGCTCAAAAATGCTTATGGATTTTTCAAAGACAAATTACCGAGTACTAAGTGTTGGTATAAGATGTTTCAAAGCCCTCTTAAATGCAGATAACCTGGATACCTATGCACAGGTGTACACTAATGGCCTGCATAACCACTTAAGCAGTTGTATAGAACTGGTTATATCTAACCAGATTTAAAGCAGGCCTTGCCAAAAACATACTAAATCAGAGGTAATAGCTAACTAGCTGCTAGCTAACAGATTTGGAGCCCCCCCCCCTTTCCTCATCCAGTCATCCCCAGCCTATTACCTCAAGACAGCAGGTCATCTCGGTACTCTCCAAGGTCAAAAACATGGCATTAATGGGACCATATAATATCAACCGATTTTGGGAATTATAGGTCCATAAGCTTGATCTAACCTAATCTGCAAGGCCAAGGAAAGTATTATTATGGACCTTATTAGCAAGGACATAGGTAATCTTGAAACTCTGGACTCAATACGGTTCAGAATCATTAAAGGTAGATGATGTCTGTTAGACATGATTGACTTCTTCGAAAAAGTCATCAAAGTCCTGGACAAGGAAAAGACAGTGAATACTGCCTATGTTGACCTAGCCAATGAATTTGACACAACCCCCCACTCAGGAATTATAGAGAAACTCTCACAATTGGGAATTAACCCCTACATTACCAGATGAGTAGCCAACTGGCTCAACAACAGAACACATACTGTCAAAGTTGGTGACTTCACCTCCAGCAAAAGACCAGTCCCCAGTGACATACCACAAGATTCTGTGGAGGCACCCCTTACTGTTTGGAGTTTCTTTCTCAGAATTCCAGGCAAACCTGGATGGCCTATGGCTGACCAAGTTCACTGATGATTACAAATTAGAAGCAATGACTGACTCCCACAGTGATGTTAATATACTGTAGACAGAGTTAACCCAGACAAATGATTGCTGCCAAAGATATGGATTAAAGCTAAATACAAAAGAAATGCATTATTATTCTTTCTGGCAAAGCTGATATTCCTGCTAATTACATTATAGAGAGAACCCCCCCCCAAGTCCAGACACAGTGGTACATGATCTGGATACTCAGGTTGATAGCAATCTGAACTTTAACCACAACATATCCACAGTAGTAAGGAAATTCTTCTATGTGACACATCTTATAAGTAAAGGCATTGCATCTAGATCTAAGGATGTTACACTTCCATTATACTCATCCCTCATCCCACCAATAATTCAGTACAATGCTCCCTTTTGCATGCACCTCAATAAGCACCTACAACAACTGGAAAAACCACAGAGGTTTCTCACCAATAAATTACAGAGTACACAGAACAAGTCTTATGTGGAAAGACTGAAAGCCCTGTCACTGTATTCTGTCTTCTGCAGTTACTAAGGGGTGACCTGTGCCTGGCTTACAGGGCAGTCTCTGACTCAGCCCTGATGAAAATGCTACACATTTGTAAATTGAACTATACAAGGGTCGCTTACTCCAGAGATCTTAAGCTAGCCTCTGGCATGAACTGGCATTGCTGGAGAGACAGATGCATCTCCCAGAGACTGCCACTTCTCTGTAACAAGCTTCCAATTAATGTGAAACAGAGCCCCTCTCTAACCCTCTTCCAATGCTACCTAGATCAATGGATGGGTGATCACAAATTCACTCCTGGCATGGTTCCCATGTCCCTGCTTGACAGAGGAATTCGGTATTAACTACCATGGACCCTTACCTCTGCAAACTTCACTTACCTAACCACTGACAATTGGGGCAACTTGGGATAAATATGGCTAGGGTTTTAATGGCTCTATGACCATTAGCCTAGTAACCCTCTATGACCTTATGAACCTATGATTAATGAGGACTTGCACTTCCATTACAGTTGGGGATATAAAGTATTCAGGATTGAAAGGAAGAACTTAATTTTGATGCAATATCATGGGAAAGCTTCTCATCATGTCAAATGTTCAAAGACAGTGCTCTGACTGGGCCTTACTGAATGTGGTGCAGTATGTGTGGAAAAAGTAATAGAATGGTTAGTGTCACAGAAGCAGATAACAACTATTCAAAGTAATTGAGTTGCTCTAGTGCAATAGCTATCCATAAGCATTATTGTATCAGAATAATTCACTTGCACTGACAAGTTTTTAGAATTCAGCCTCAAGACTTATCAAATTGTGTAGATACAGCAAAATGTCAGATAAGTGGTTAAATTACTACAATAGTAAGCAAGAGAGTGCAATTCTTAAGAAATGATGCAATAAAACAGCTTTTAAACTGTTTAAAATTTAATGAGACATTAGGATTCAATTACATAACAAAAACATAATATTCTTGTATCACAACAAACATATAAATAACTAAATATCCCTAATAAGGTCAATATGTCTAGTTAAAAACAACTTACAGCATATATCAGCAGTTCCCAGCGAAGTAAGGGGCGAGGGACAGTCTGAAAAGAACGTTTCACGTGTGTGTTTTTTATGAAGTAGCAAGGAACTTCATAAAAAAAATGGGAGATGACCTTAGTAAGCCAGTGGACCTAATTTAGCAATTTTCCTATGTGCATAGATTTTTGAAACGTGAAATTACATCTTTTGAAAACAACCCCTTGCTTGTTTGACTTTTTCTACTCCAAATAACAGTATAGCACAAAAAAGCACAAATATGTTCCACAATGAAACTATGCATCAGATAACACTTATTTTTGCAATTATAATGTGACTTTGAAAAAGTTGTCTTTCTAAGTTGTTATTTACTAGGTTACTATTATGTTTGCATTTCAGCTGTATTTGGTCATGCATGATGTGCACCGTACTACAATTAATTTTAGTTATTTTCTTTTCTTCTATTTCACCAGGATGGTTTATTATGTTGTGTTATTTTTTATCGAGTATTTACTGCTTGGCTGACTCTGAAATGTTTATATGTCTATCTGTTCTGGACTACAGATAACAAATACAAATAAATAAGTGCATGCATACCCACACACACACACACACACACACACACACACACACACACACACACACACACACACACACACACACACAGACACCCAACTATATATATATAGATATATATATATATATATATATGGATCCAGGACGTTTGCTCGAGTGAGCAAACAACCGAAACCCAAACGGCCAGGCATACTTACATGAAAGTGCTTTTCACAGAAGAAGCACTTTCGCGTAAGTATGCCTGTTGCCGAGGCTGTACTACGGTGCGGGTAAGGGAAATTTCCCTTTTCCCCACTGTAGTGCGGTCTCGGAGGGAGAATATTAAAGTAGGGGGGGTGGGGGCACAGCCTCCCACATGGGTGTGCAGGGGGGGGAAAGCCCCCCTGCTAAAATGTAAATGTAGTGTTTTATTTTTTTTTTGTAACATGCTTTAACGAAAGCGCTTTTTCGATAAAAGCGCTTTCGTTAAAGTGTGTTCAGTTATTATGGATTCAGACGTTTGCTCACTTGAGCAAATGTCCTAGATCTATATATATATATATATATATATATATATATATATATATATATATAGTACATGTAGCTGTTACTGTACTGAGTGTAGGGTTATCAATTAATGTGTGTTTAATAATACAGTGATATGATACCATTTAAGACTTGCTTTATCAATAATATGCAAAAAAAATATTTAAAGTATGTGAATATGTCTGAAACCAGAATTAATATACTGAGGTAATGTTGCAAAAATGTTCAGTTTTGATAAGCAGAACTGGAAATTTCGTGTTCTTATTGTAAACTCTAGCAATGGAAAATTCTGCAAATATGCAATATTTCTTAACAATGAGACAAGTCATTGTGGAGGGTCTGATGTATGGTTCTAAGACATCAGACATCAGCTAATAAAAATTGTAAATTTAATAAAGCAAAATCGTTAAGAGTATGTTGAGGCAACATGACCTGCAGGTAAAAGTTCAAAGTAAGAATCAGGCATGTGACACTTAAAAGTATCCTAATATGGCCATGATATGTTCAGATCCCCTGGATTCATGCATTTAAATGTCCTTTTATTCCCATCATAAATCTTATACAGTGTGCTTTGGGCTATAACAGTGTAAAAGATAATATGTGGAAATCCTTTCTTAAGCCACAATGAAAATAGAAGACAAATGTGTAAGAATCATGTTTTACTTTACTGAAACAGAAGCATGAAACATTAATGCCTTAATTTATGCTGCTCAGTTTTCCATTATTGGAAAGAAAGTCTCATACTTAGAGGACATTTAGTACCTCAGGACGGTATTCCGCCTTTTGCAAGGGGAGAAAAGGCTAATGGTTAGAATTAGCATTGCCCAAGTAAAGAACGAATGGCTAAGGAAAGATCTAGTATAACAAATAGCGAGGCGTAAGGCAGACATCTAGAACTTAACATACATGCATATGCACATTAGCATTAATGCCATACATTTCCCACTTGCTGAAGCAAGGAAGCCGGAAAATAAAAAAAAGATCCCTTTAGTCACAATAAAATTTATGTTTTAGGCTTTTCATAAGAGGAACTCATATCTGTACTGTATAAGGATTATGATGTCCCAGTTATGGTAGCTGGTTAACAAGAAGTATTACAGAATATTTAAATTGCTTGCAGGGAGAGAACATAAAAGAAAAAAGAAAGAAAAGAAAGAAAAGGAGTAATGATGAAATATACTGTTCAGTGACTAGCAGCAGATAGGACATGATAGGTTTTTCTTATTTTACTAATAGGACATATACACAGCTGCAGTAATACTATCATTCATAGAAACTGAGCATAATAGTATACAGTGATCTAACCTTTGATAAGCATATTAGTAAGATCTGCAGAAAGGCCCTGAAGAAAAAGGCTGACATACAAGATTTACGGTAATAGAAGTCCATAAGTTAAAATTTATATATATATATAT